>NC_053395.1:112552870-112852870 GCF_905171765.1 Bufo bufo | reverse complement strand
TTCTGATCAGATTGTAGGCCCCTCTCAAATCCAACTTGGAGAACACCTTGGCTCCAACAATCTGATCAAAAAGGTCAGAGATCAAAGGCAGGGGATATGGATCCCGGACTGTAATACGGTTCAATTCCCGGAAATCCAAAACAGTCTCAGTGATCCATCCTTTTTCTTCACAAAGAACAACCCCACTGCCACTGGAGACTTAGATGGTCTAATATGCCCTTTTGCCAAACTCTCTGCGATATACTTTCGCATGACCTCTCTTTCGGGTTGAGAAAGGTTATAAAGCCGAGACTTTGGCAACTTAGCCCCTGGGACGAGATTGACTGGACAATCAGTCATGATGAGGGGGCAATTCATGAGCCCCACCCTCCGAAAAGAGATCAGCAAAATCTGAGAGATACGGAGGTAAAGCCGAAGTGGACATACCAGAGATAGAAGTGCCAAAACAATTATCCGAACAAAACTCACTCCAACCGATGATTTGTCTCGCTTGCCAGTCTATAATTGGGTTATGTTTAGTCAACCATGGCAACCCCAAAACTATAGGAGCTGGCAAAGCCTTCAAGACAAAACAAGAAATAATTTCCACATGTGACTCACCCACCCTTAAGTGAATACCATGAACAATGTGAGTAAGGCTTCTTTGAGAAAGAGGGGAAGAATCAATTGCAAAAACACGAATCTCGTTCTCTAAAGTGCAAGTACTTAGTCCTAAATCTTAAAGGAAAAGAAAGTCAATTAGGTTTACACCATTCATGCTACCAAGTGTCAGGGAAGTTTTTTTTTTTTCTTTTTCTCTACCACCTGTGGTTTAACATAAGGACAAGCAAAAACAAAATGACCACCCTTTCCACAATAGTAACAGTTTTCCTAAAGTCTCTACTATCCAAATGGAAAGAAATCTGACCCAATTGCATGGGTTCCTCCGCTACCCCCGCGTTACCTGTAACATCACCCGGGGAGGCAGTAGAGACGAAACCACTCACAGAAGGGATACCTCGTGCAGGAGAAGCCCTATACCTCTCTCTGATACGTCTGTCTAGCCGTACTGCTAACGACATGGCGTTCTCCAAAGAGTCTGGGTATTCATGAAAAGCAAGACTGGCTACGCAACGCAGGATCATTCCACTCTGATTCAGTAGCCCATCTCCTGAATTCAACACAATAAGCCTCTGCAGTATGTTCCCCCTGAAATAAATTACGTAATCTCGACTCTGCCATCGAGACACGATCTGGGTCATCGTAGATTAATCCCAGAGCCTTAAAAAATTCCTCCACCGACCGGAGGGCCCGAGAACCAGGCGGCAGAGAAAAGGCCCAGGATTGCGCGTCCCCTTTAAACAGAGAAATAATTATTCCTATCCTCTGACCCTCATCACCTGATGAAGATGGACGCAGCCGAAAGTACAATTTGCAGGACTCTCTAAAGCGGACAGTCATCCGTACCCCCTGAAAATCGATCAGGAAGAGCCACTTTAGGCTCCACACAAACTTGACCTCCTCCTGATGCCAGAGCACTCTGACACCGTGCGACCGAACCACGCAGCTCCGCAACCTCTAGTGATAGCCCAGCACGGCTCCAAAACAAAACACTAAACTCGTGCTGCTATTCTGGCCGACCTCCGCACACCGTCAGGACAGGGCATGACAATGATACAGATAGTTAGTGGGAGATAGTCAGTGTAGGTTATATCCTGATATAGTGTAGCGTTTGCAGCACAGTGTGTTAGGTTCTGCTGCCCTGCTAAAATGTGAAGTTTCACGTATTGCACCAAAATATTCGCATCATGAGTGCCGATTAGCGCAATTGCAAATATGTTGGAGCACTCTAACTGCATATAAAGCCATTTTTAATGTCCTGCCATGTCAACCATTTTCTCCAGTCTCAGGAAACTTCTAGCAGCTTCGAAAATGTAGCAAAAGTTACCCACGCCTGTATTTCGCACGCATTACGTAAATATTACATTGCCGATTTTTCGCAATCAAGAAAATAAATGACAAATTCGTGAATATATGACCAATATTCACCCAAATATTTATGAAATATCTCAAATTCAAATATAGCCCCTGCCATCACTAATAGACTCCCAGCTAGTTACCTCTCACCCATATAGTTACAAAGATGCTGCCTCATCACTGCCCTTGTTGCTGCTTTGACACTCCCAAGGACATAACATCACAGGAAATAGGAAAAAACTGCATGGACATGGTCTTGGGACCACAGTCCACAACATAAAAGAAATGCATGACAAAATTACAGCTTACAGCTACGTTCATAATTGATTATTTCAAAGAATGTTGATGTAAAATGGAAAACTCTCCTTGTTGGAAACATATTGCATATCTGAATGTCCTTTGTATGGTGAGAGGTAGAATTTTATAGCCAAACAGTTGAAAACAAACTATAAAACTAAGTTAAATAACTGTAACATGAACTGAGATAATAATTGGTGATGCATCCAAGCTCCTGCATACAAAACAGAAGAAAAAAATAAAAATTAGGAAATTTATAAAGATTGGCATTTCTAACACCAATCTTGATCTATATAGTTTGTAGTGGCATGAAAATGATTAAGAGGTGCATGCTCTTAATAATTTTTGTGTATTTTGGCAGGTCTGTACACTAGATTTCAGGTGTAATATGCATAAATTGCAGGTGTTGCAGACGTAATGCATCTTTAATCTGTTGGGCAGCATTAGTCCTGCCCCTCCTTCCCACAACCTAATGAATTTTTTTTAAAAAAAGTGGCGACTATGTTGGATAAACCTGTGACTTTTCAGCACCAGGAAACTGGTATGGAATTACTTTCAGCGTTTCTTTGTATTTAGTGGACGCAATGCCAGGGAATGGCAATTCCCGACATTGCCCAGTCATTGAACCCCTCAAATGGTGTGTTCATAGCGGATTCGGGCATCAGAGATTAAAAATGGAGGGCTTTTAGGGGTTAATCAGTAAAAAAAAAAAAAAAAAAAAAAAAAAAAAAAAAAAAATCAGCGAAGAGCCCACCACAGCCATCTTGCTTGAAGACACCGCAGTGACGTGATGTCATACTGTATATCACTGCGCACAGAGATTTCACTTGCAAATGAATGAGGTTACTATGTTTTTTTTACCAGTATTTCAGGTAAAATTTATTCATTACGACAAAGCGCAAGGAAATTCGGTTTCATGGTAAATTTCATTTTTCCTGAAATTCGGATTGAAGTCCACTTCGGATACTTCAATACGCTCAACACTATAACACTTTTCTCAAGTACAGAATGCAACAAAGGACCCTGAGTGTTTGATGTACACAAGCTTATTGCCACCAAAATGCCTGTAATATAAATAATCTTTATTAGACAGCAACATATTCTATGGCACAAAGATTAAAAGCCAACAAAAATCAACATCAACAGAAAAAAAAAAAATACTCGTTTATAGTATTCTCATGTAACAGAAGGGGGTTCCTCATAGTGTTGATCGCGAATATTCTAATCGCAAAATTTTATCGCACAAATATCTAGAATATAGTGCTATATCTTCGGAATCTCGAATATTCTAGATTTTTTCTCATCAGTACCCATGATTCCTCACTGCTTCTTGCTTGTGGGCCAATGAGAAGGCTGCAATATCTTTGACTTTAGGAGTAGGGTTGATCTTGAATTTGCTTATCGCAAATTTTTATTGCAAATTTTCCGATTGCCGATTTTCACAATTAAGAAAATAATGACTGGAGATCACGAATTCTCGAATATACGAATATATGATGAATATTCGCCCAAATATTCGCAAAATATCACAAATTCGAATATTGCCCCTGCCGCTCATCACTGGTCCCTCATTCTGACCCTACATCATTTTCTTGAAGACCAGCCTTAAAAGACTGCTTCTTTAAATGAGCACTTTACACCTTTGTCAGGCAATTTTTTTATCATTGTACTTATTTAGAGCTAAAAATAATTTTTTCATTTGGTCTTTGTTAAAGAAAATATCCAAGTAGAAGAAGAAGTGGATCAGCACTCACCCTTTGATGCTTATAAATCTTCACTTTATTGCCATAAACAGAATACAGGCAAATGTGACGTGTTTTGGTTAAACAGCATTTTTTAAAACAAACATGTCACATTATACAACATAGTACATATATAGAAAAAAGAGGCATATTCAAGATGGAGGCCAAGTGTAAAAGACACTCCCCTATGGGGAGTGTACCCCACCGATTGGTCCTATAACATGTGACTAGACTCCAGCATAGATCACGTGCTTCAGGTCATGTAAACATAAGTAGTAACATGAAATCTACATAAACAGATTTTTTTTTTTAATTATCACATAGGATCCGAATTTGGCTACATCTGTATCTACAAGGAATCATTGTAACATGTTAGCCTAATCAATCACAAATCGTGGTATGGGCAATAGAAATGTCTTCAGAGCTTTGTAGCCATAGAGATAAACATGTACCTGGTTATGAACAGTAGATGCTAATCTGACGTGTGCAAATCATTGCTGAGGAACAGTTCATTGAAAAGTAAAGTAGTGTGCTAAATTGCATTCTTTCTAATATAAGTGATACGATTCCTAGGCCAAAAATGGACATAAAAAAACCCTGTGTCAGTACACACTGCAATGGCTGTTCTATTCATGCTGTAGACTAAGATTGCAGTTAAGGTCGAGCGAACCGGAACTGTAAAGTTTGGGTTTGTACCAAACTTTAGGATTTTTGGATCCCATTCCCGAACTCGAACTTTTCAGTAAAAGTTTGGGTTTGGAGAGTTAGTTAATGGCGCTTTTTGAAAGGCTGCAGAGCAGCCAATCAAAAAGCATTTAACTCGTGTGCCCTTAGAAGCCATCACAGCCATGCCTACTAATGGAATGGCTGTGATTGGCCAGTACAGCATGTGACCCAGCCTATATATAAGCTGGAGTCACGTAGCTCTGCACGTCACTCTGCTCTTATTAGTGTAAGGATAGGATGCTGCTGCTGTGAGGGAGAGAATAGGATAGAATCTTTTATCAGAAGTACTTGTTAACTCTGCGATCTACAGCGATTTTGTTTTGTGGGTGCAGTGCACAACTTTTTTACCCTGCCCTGACCCCAGTGACACAGAAAAAGAACTTTGATCCATCTGTTAGTTAGGTGGGCGTCGGCGGCCATTTTATGCAAGTTCAGTGCACCAGCACAGCATATGTGCATTTGTGACCGTAAAGTACAAGCTTGAAATAGTGCAATTATATTCTGGGGTTTAAAAAAAAAATTTTTTTTTAAAAATCACCCATTTTAGCAAAATCCTATATCAAGGGACTTTGTTTCATTTGTCACAGTGAAATAAAAGCTTGAAATACTGCAATAATATTCTGGGTTTAAAAAAACAAATTTTTGGCAATACCCTACATCTGGGGCCTTTGCTGCATTTGTCACAGTAAAATACAAGCTTGAAACACTGCAATAATATTCTGGGTTTAAAAAAACACCCATTTTGGGCAAGATAAAAAATGTGCGGCCTTTGCTGCATTTGTCACAGTGAAATACAAGCTTGAAATACTGCAATACCCTACTGCATTTGACACTGAAATACAAGAAAGTCTGAGCCCCAAGTCATGCAGCAGTCTCTTCTGCTTTTTGATGACTCTGCTAGCAGGGTTTCCCAGGGCCGTCCACATAGCCCTGCCCCAGAAGTGGAAGATATTGAGTGCACCAGTGCCCAACCACTTATGTTTCAGGATGGATACATGGGAGGACCACCGCAGCACATCTCGGATGATGACGAAACACAGGTACCAACTGCTGTGGCTTTCTGCAGTGTGCAGACTGAAAAGGAGGGCAGCGGTGAAGACTGGGTGGAAGATGATGTGGAGGACGATGGAATCAAGGTCATGCGAGTGACCTGTGCAGTTCAGAGGAAGAGGCGGTGGTCGCACAGAGCCACCAGCACAGCAGAAAAGGGAGCAGGGTGCAAAAGCTGAGCGGCCATCCCCTAGACAGTACGCCTGCTACTGCCCACCGCACCAAGGGACCGAGCACACCAAAGCCAGCTCCAAGGAGTTCCCTGGTGTGGCAGTTCTTCAGACAATGTGCTGATGACAAGACACGAGTGGTTTGCACGCTGTGCAATCAAAGCCTGAAGTGAGGCATAAACATTCTCAACCTGAGCACAACCTGCATGATCATGCATCTAAGTGCAAAGCATGAGCTGCAGTGGAGTAGACACCTCAAAAACCAAGAAAGGGCTCCTTTTGCTTCCTCTTCTGCTGCACTCTTGGCCTCTTCATCCACCTCTGAAGTGACAGTGGCACCTGCCACCCCGCAAACAGAGGATCTGCCAGCAACACCACCACCTGGGTCACCAAGCATCTCCGCAATGTCCCATGGAAGCGTTCAACTCTCTATCTCCCAAACACTGGAGCGAAAGAGAAAGTACCTCCTACCCACCCACAATCCCTGACCCTGAATACCAGCATTTCAAAATTACTGGACTTTGAAATGCTGTCATTCCGTCTGGTGGAGACGGAGAGTTTTAAAAGCCTTATGGCGGTGACTGTCCCACAGTACGTCGTGCCCAGCCGCCACTAATTTTCCAGGCGAGCCATCACTTTCCTGCACAACTAAGTGGGGGACAAAATCAGGTGTGCACTGCGCAATGCCATCTGTGTCAAGGTCCACCTAATTACGGATACGTGGACCAGTAAGCACGGTCAGGGACGTTATATCTTCCTAACAGCACACTGGGTAAATGCAGTGGCGGCTGGGCCTGAGGCGGATAGCAGTTTGGCGCATGTCCTTCCACCACCGAGGATAGCAGGGCGCGTCACTTTTCCTCCTGTTGCTTCCTCTTCCTACTCCGCTTACTCATCCTCTACTGCCTCCGGTCAATGTAACACCTTCACCACCGACTTCAGCACAACCAGGGGTAAATGACAGCAGGCAGTTTTAAAACTTCTGTTTGGGGGACAAACCCTACACAGTCGCTGTGGAAGGGCATGGAACAACAGACCGAGGAGTGGTTGGTGCCAGTCAGCTTGAAGCCCGGCCTGGTGGTGTGCGATAATGGGCAAAATCTTGTAGCAGCTCTGGGACTAGCCGGTTTGATGCACATCCCTTGCCTGGCGCATGTACTGAATTTGGTGGTGCAGAGGTTCCTTAAAAATTACCCCAATATGTCAGAGCTGCTGCAGAAAGTGCAGTTCTCACCCTGCTGCTCCTCGCCTGTCAGCGCTGCAGCGTAACCTCGGCCTTCCCGCTCATTGCCTCATATGCGATGTGCCCACAAGGTGGAACTCCACCTTGCACATGCTGGCCAGACTGTGCGAGCAGCAGCAGGCAATAGTGGAGTTTCAGCTGCAGCACGCACAGGTGAGTCGCACTATGGAACAGCGCCACTTCACCATCTATTAGTGGGCCTTCATGCAAGACGTGTGTGCCTTGTTGCGCTGTTTCGAGTACTCCACCAACATGGCCAGTGCTGATAATGCCGTTCTCAGCGTTACTATCCCACTTCTATGCCTCCTTGAAAAAACGCTTTGGGCGATGATGGAAGAGGATGTGGCACAGGAGGAGTAGGAGGAAGAGGGATCATTTCATAGGGTTTCAGGCCAATCATTTACAAGTGGCTCCGAGGGTGGGTTCCTGCACCCACAAACGCCAGGTACACAATTCTGGAGGATGACGAGATGGAGGATGAGTAGGAGGAGGAGGAACCGTGTTCACAGCAGGTTGGCACTCAAACCAGCTCATTGTCATCACTGGTGCATGGCTGGGGGGGGGGGGGGGGGGGGGATACATAGGACACAGAAGATACACCTCCCACAGGACAGCTTTCCGTTGCCTCTGGGCAGCTTGGCACACATGAGTGATAACATGCTGCAGTGTTTTCGAGTTGCCCACATTCTAACTTGTGCCGATTACTGGGTGGCCACGCTACTGGATCCCCATTACAAGGACAATTTACCATCCTTAATTCCATCACTGGAGCGTGATTGTAAGATGCGCGAGTACAAGCACACGCTTGTAGATGCGCTGCTGGTGGCATTCCCACCTGACAGCGGGGGCACAGTGGAATCACAAGGAGAAGGCAGAGGAGGAGGAAGAGGTCGCCAACGCAGCTGGGGCACCAACAGAACCTCAGAAGGCAGGGTTAGCATGGCCAAAATGTGGAAAAGCTTTGTCAGCACGCCACAACAACCAGCACCACCAGCTGATATGGACCGTCTTAGAAGGAGGCAGCATTTCAGCAACATGGTGGAGCAGTATGTGTGCACATGCCTACACGTACTGGATAATGGGCATGCCCCCTTCAACTTCTAGGTCTCCAAATTGGGCACCTGGCCTGAACTTGCCCTTTTCGCCTTAGAGGTGCTGGCCTGCCCTACAGCCAGTTTATTGTCTGAGCATGTGTTTTGCACAGCAGGGGGCGTTATTACAGACAAACGCAGCCACCTGTCCACAGCCAATATGGACAAGCTCTAGTTCATTAAAATGAACCAGGCATGGATCCCACAGGACTTGTCCGTACCTTGTGCAGAATAGACATGTACAGTTGCAAGAAAAAGTATGTGAACCCTTTGGAATGATATGGATTTCTGCACAAATTGATCATAAAATGTGATCTGATCTTCATCTAAGTCACAACAATAGACAATCACAGTCTGCTTAAACTAATAACACACAAAGAATTAAATGTTACCATGTTTTTATTGAACACACCATGTAAACATTCACAGTGCAGGTGGAAAAAGTATGAACACTTGGATTTAATAACTGGTTGAACCTTCTTTGGCAGCAATAACTTCAACCAAACGTTTCCTGTAGTTGCAGATCAGACGTGCACAATGGTCAGGAGTAATTCTTGACCATTCCTCTTTACAGAACTGTTTCAGTTCAGCAATATTCTTGGGATGTCTGGTGTGAATCGCTTTCTTGAGGTCATGCCACAGCATCTCAATCGGGTTGAAGTCAGGACTCTGACTGGGCAACTCCAGAAGGTGTATTTTCTTCTGTTTAAGCAATTCTGTTGATTTACTTTTATGCTTTGGGTCATTGTCCTGTTGCAACACCCATCTTCTGTTGAGCTTCAGCTGGTGGACAGATGGCCTTAAGTTCTCCTGCAAAATGTCTTGATAAACTTGGGAATTAATCTTTCCTTTGATGATAGCAATCTGTCCATGCCCTGACGCAGCAAAGCAGCCCCAAACATGATGCCCCCACCACCAAACTTCACAGTTGAGATAAGGTTTTGATGTTGGTGTGCTGTGCCTCTTTCTCTCCACACATAGTGTTGTGTGTTTCTTCCAAACAACTCAACTTTGGTTTCATCGGTCCACAGAATGTTTTGCCAGTACTGCTGTGGAACATCCAGGTGCTCTTGTGCAAACTGTAAATGTGCAGCAATATTTTTTTGGACAGCAGTGGCTTCCTCTGTGGTATCCTCCCATGAAATCTATTCTTGTTTAGTGTTTTACGTATCGTAGATTCGCTAACAGGGATATTAGCATATGCCAGAGACTTTTGTAAGTCTTTAGCTAACACTCTAAGATTCTTCTTCACCTCATTGAGCAGTCTGCACTGTGCTCTTGCAGTCATCTTTACAGGACGGCCACTCCTAGGGAGATTAGCAGCAGTGGTGAACTTTCTCCATTTATAGACAATTTGTCTTACCGTGGACTGATGAACAGCAACGCTTTTGGAGAGGCTTTTATAACCCTTTCCAGCTTTATGCAAGTCAATAATTCTTAATCGTAGGTCTTCTGAGAGCTCTTTTGTGCAAGGCATCATTCACATCAGGCAATGCTTCTTGTGAAAAGCAAACCCAGAACTGGTGTGTGTTTTTTTTATAGGGCAGGGCAGCTGTAACCAACACCTCCAATCTCATCTCATTGATTGGACTCTAGTTGGCTGACACCTCACTCCAATTAGCTCTTGGAGATGTCATTAGTCTAGGGGTTCACATACTTTTTCCACCTGCACTGTGAATGTTTACATGGTGTGTTCAATAAAAACATGGTAACATTTAATTCTCTGTGTGCTATTAGTTTAAGCAGACTGTGATTGTCTATTGTTGTGACTTACATGAAGATCAGATCACATTTTATGACCAATTTGTGCAGAAATCCATATCATTCCAAAAGGGTTCACATACTTTTTCTTGCAACTGTATATCGGCCTTACCCAGCCATTGTTCTACTACAGCGCAATTGCTCATTGTTGCATTTTTGATATTTCTCACTCTTTTGGGGTGTACCCTCATTTAAAAGTCTTTCTCCACCGCCACTTCCACCTACACATCTACATCCACCGCCTCCTCATCCTCCTACTCCATATGGACCTCCACCTCATACATCAAGATTATTTTTTGTTAAAATAAAATACGTAAAAATTAAGTCATTTCACTCATTTGTCTGATACATTGTTGGGTTACATATCTCACATTTTTGGCTGTGATATACCTCTACTCTACCTAGTAGACAGGTTAATAAATTTCACTAATTTTTCTGTTACATAGTTGGGTGACATTCACCAATTTTTAGCTACGATATACCCCTGCTCTACCTAGTGGACAAGGAAATACATTTCACTAATTTGTCTGTTACATTCTCGGGTGACATTTTACCATTTTTGCCGTGAATAAACCCCTGCTCTGCATAGGTGACAGGGACCTAAATTGCAAAAAATTGTCTGTTACATTGGCAGGTGACATTTTACCAATTTTGCCGTATACAAACCCCTGCACTGCATAGGTGACTAGGACCTTATTTTTTGTAAAATAGTCTGTTGAATTGGTGGGTGGCATGAACACAGCTTTGCTGTGAATAAACCCCTGTTCTGCATAGTTGACAGGGCCGGAATTTTTTTTAAATAGTCTGTTCCATTGGTGGGTGACATTAACGCATTTTTGCTAATGAAAAACATCTGCTCTGCATAGGTGACAGGACCTTAAATTCCTAAAATTAGTCTTTAATTGGCCCTTTTATTCGATCCTTCCGCTTTAATAACTTGTCCCACATTTCAGCTCGATCACATTGCAGCCATTGACCTCCCTTGGAAATAGTATCCCTTTCTCACACTCCCTCTACGGCATGGAACCTTAATTCGCAGCTAACCGTGATCAACATGGTAGGCGCAGAAAGAACATCGAAAGTTGATAGAGAAGATATCCAATTGGATCGTGGACGTCATGGGGACGTGCGATCAGGCAGAAGTTATCTAGAGTCAACAAAGCGGCAGCAGGGCCTCTCCTGTCTAACGTTTCCAAATCCGAAATACCCCAGTGACATTCCCTATATTTTTTTATTAATCATTCCAATAACAGGGCATCTTAAGAGTCCTGTATTGTTATTTATCGTCACTACCTCCCCGATTCGGGAGTGGGTAATTGCCGCGCGCCCCCTCCTTTACTTGGAAGCGTAGGCTTCAATAATTTGTCCCACATTTCCGCTCAATCACATTTAATTTCATCCATTGACCTCCCTTAGATGTGGTATCCATTTCTCACGCTTCCTCTCCGGCGTGGAACCCTGATTCGCCGCTAACCGTGATCAACATGGTAGGCGCAGAAAAGAACATCAAAAGTTGATAGAGCAGATATCAAATTGGATCGTGAACATCCCGGGGACGTGCGACATGGTGGGGCAGTAAGTGTAAGCTTTGTCAGCACGCCACAACAACCAGCACCACCAGCTGATATGGAACGTCTTAGCAGGAGGCAGCATTTCACCAACATGGTGGAGCAGTATGTGTGCACACGCCTACACGTACTGAATGACGGGTCTGCCCCCTTCAACTTCTAAGTCTCCAAATTGGGCACATGGCCAGAGTTTGCCCTTTACGCCTTGGAGGTGCTGGCCTGCCCTGCAGCCAGTGTATTGTCTGAACGTTTGTTTAGCACAACTGGGAGGGGGGTTATCACAGGTTATATTGTTTTGGGGTGTACCCTAATTTAAACAAAAAAAAAAAAAAAAAATTAAAACAAAAAACCAGTGTTGGCTACTTCCTCCTCCAATGCTGCTTCAACCTACACTGCCACATCCACTGCCTCCTCAACCTCCTACTCCATATGGACCTCGCCCTCCTAGATCAAGATTATTTATTTTTTGCGTATTTTATGTTATTCTAAGTCATATCCCTATCCACTTGCCATGCTCTTAACCACATTTGCAGACCTCTAGCGCTTGCCATGACTTTTTTAGAGCCATTTTAGTGCTCCAAAGTTCAGGTCACCATTGACTTCAATAGGGTTCGGGGTCAAGTTCGGGTCCCGATCTCGAACTTTGTGTAGTTCGCCCGAACCCGTACATCCAGGTGTCCGCTCAACTCTAATTGTAGTTCACGATATAGAATGTACACTAAGGCCCATCGCAATAATGCATCACGCACACGACCGTTACGTGTTTTTCGGTCCGCAAAAAAATGCCTATTCTTGTCCGCAAAACTGAGTGCTGTCCGCATCTTTTGCGGCCCCATTGAAGTCAATGGGTCCGCATCCGAGCTGCAAAAACTGCGGCTCGGGTGCGGACCAGAACTACGGTCGTGTGCATGAGGCCTAAGTAAGAGTTCTAATCAAAAGGAGTCAAATAGAAATAGTTGTGAATAAAATCTGTACAAAATCAGTGTCAGTACAAAGTGCTCCAAAATGCTTGGTTAATGCTGTGAATACTGCATCATGACAGATCCACTATACAGATATGGCATAGTTTTATGTCCATTTAAAAGGTAGTCCAAAACAGTTGTAGTTCAATTCATGTGTGTTGGCCCAAATAGTCTGCCCAATATACTGAGCAGGAGGAGGGGGGAGGGAGAGCGAGAGGCAGCACAGAGGATTAGGAGGCGGCGCAGGGCACGAACGGCGGCGGGTGCGGCCGGCACCTTGCATCCATTAACATCCCCTTGGGCACCTTATTTGTTTGACTGACAGGTTAGTAATAGCCGTTTTTTTTTAGCTAAATAAGCCCACAGATGACATTTAAGCCCACATTAGGAATCGTGAAGATGTCCTGAACAATCAGCATATTTTTAGCTGACAGGGGTGAAACCTGGTGACAGAATCCCTTTAACCTCCTCAGGACCGCCGTACGCAGGATTGCGTCTTTGCGGCAGCCCGAGACGCGAGATTTCCTGTGAACGCGCGCACACAGGCGCGCGCGCTCACAGGAACGGAAGGTAAGAGAGTTGATCTCCAGCCTGCCAGCGGCGATCGTTCGCTGGCAGGCTGGAGATGTGTTTTTTTTAACCCCTAACAGGTATATTAGACGCTGTTTTGATAACAGCGTCTAATATACCTGCTACCTGGTCCTCTGGTGGTCCCCTTTGTTTGGATCGACCACCAGAGGACACAGGTAGCTCAGTAAAGTAGCACCAAGCACCACTATACTACACTACACCCCCCCCCCCCCCCGTCACTTATTAACCCCTTATTAGCCCCTGATCACCCCTGATCACCCCATATAGACTCCCTGATCACCTCCCTGTCATTGATTACCCCCCTGTCATTGATCAACCCCCTGTAAAGCTCCATTCAGACGTCCGCATGATTTTTACGGATCCACTGATAGATGGATCGGATCCGCAAAACGCATCCGGGCGTCTGAATGAAGCCTTACAGGGGCATGATCAATGACTGTGGTGATCACCCCATATAGACTCCCTGATCACCCCCCTGTCATTGATTACCCCCCTGTAAAGCTCCATTCAGATGTCCGCATGATATTTACGGATGCACTGATAGATGGATCGGAACCGCAAAACGCATCCGGACGTCTGAATGAAGCCTTACACGGGCGTGATCAATGACTGTGGTGATCACCCCATATAGACTCCCTGATCACCCCCCTGTCATTGATCACCCCCCCTGTCATTGATCACTCCCCCTGTCATTGATCACCCCTCTGTAAGGCTCCATTCAGACATTTTTTTGGCCCAAGTTAGCAGAATTATTTTTTTTTTTTCTTACAAAGTCTCATATTCCACTAACTTGTGTCAAAAAATAAAATCTCACATGAACTCACCATACCCCTCACGGAATCCAAATGCGTAAAATTTTTTAGACATTTATATTCCAGACTTCTTCTCACGCTTTAGGGCCCCTAGAATGCCAGGGCAGTATAAATACCCCACATGTGACCCCATTTCGGAAAGAAGACACCCCCAGGTATTCCATGAGGGGCATATTGAGTCCATGAAAGATTGAAATTTTTGTCCCAAGTTAGCGGAACGGGAGACTTTGTGAGAAAAAAAATTAAAAATATCAATTTCCGCTAACTTGTGCCAAAAAAAAAAAAAAATTCTATGAACTCGCCATGCCCCTCATTGAATACCTTGGGGTGTATTCTTTCCAAAATGGGGTCACATGTGGGGTATTTATACTGCTCTGGCATTCTAGGGGCCCCAAAGCGTGAGAAGAAGTCTGGTATCCAAATGTCTAAAAATGCCCTCCTAAAAGGAATTTGGGCCCCTTTGCCCACCTAGGCTGCAAAAAAGTGTCACACATCTGGTATCTCCGTACTCAGGAGAAGTTGGGGAATGTGTTTTGGGGTGTCATTTTACATATACCCATGCTGGGTGAGAGAAATATCTTGGCAAAAGACAACTATTCCCATTTTTTTATACAAAGTTGGCATTTGACCAAGATATTTATCTCACCCAGCATGGGTATATGTAAAAAGACACCCCAAAACACATTCCTCAACTTCTCCTGAATACAGAGATACCAGATGTGTGACACTTATTTGCAGCCTAGGTGGGCAAAGGGGCCCATATTCCAAAGAGCACCTTTCGGATTTCACTTGTCATTTTTTACAGAATTTGATTTCAAACTCCTTACCACACATTTGGGCCCCTAGAATGCCAGGGCAGTATAACTACCCCACAAGTGACCCCATTTTGGAAAGAAGAGACCCCAAGGTATTCGCTGATGGGCATAGTGAGTTCATAGAACTTTTTATTTTTTGTCACAAGTTAGTGGAATATGAGACTTTGTAAGAAAAAAAAAAAAAAAATCATCATTTTCCGCTAACTTGTGACAAAAAATAAAAAGTTCTATGAACTCACTATGCCCATCAGCGAATACCTTAGGGTGTGTACTTTCCGAAATGGGGTCATTTGTGGGGTATTTGTACTGTCTGGGCATTGTAGAACCTCAGGAAACATGACAGGTGCTCAGAAAGTCAGAGCTGCTTCAAAAAGCGGAAATTCACATTTTTATACCATAGTTTGTAAACGCTATAACTTTTACCCAAACCATTTTTTTTTTACCCAAACATTTTTTTTTTATCAAAGACATGTAGAACAAT
This sequence comes from Bufo bufo, assembly GCF_905171765.1. Taxonomy (NCBI): domain Eukaryota; kingdom Metazoa; phylum Chordata; class Amphibia; order Anura; family Bufonidae; genus Bufo; species Bufo bufo. The sequence goes on along the minus strand of NC_053395.1, from coordinate 112,837,605 downwards.
AAATTTAGAGCAAAATTTCTATATGGATCTCGTTTTTTTTTGCAAAATTTTACAACTGAAAGTGAAAAATTTCATTTTTTTGCAAAAAAATCATTAAATTTCGATTAATAACAAAAAAAGTAAAAATGTCAGCAGCAATGAAATACCACCAAATGAAAGCTCTATTAGTGAGAAGAAAAGGAGGTAAAATTAATTTGGGTGGTAAGTTGCATGACCGAGCAATAAACGGTGAAAGTAGTGTAGGTCAGAAGTGTAAAAAGTGGCCTGGTCTTTCAGGGTGTTTAAGCACTGGGGGCTGAGGTGGTTAAGTATGGTTTCCATTAATTTTCCCACTATTGAGGTCAGGTTTACTAGCCTATAGTTGCCCGATTCCTCCCTACCGTTCTTGTGAATGGGCACATTTGCCAATTTCCAATCTTCTGGGACGACTCCTGTTGCCAGCGATTGGTTAAATAAATCTGTTAATGGTTTTGCTAGTTTGCCGCTGAGCTCTTTTAATAGCTTTGGGTGTATCCCATCAGGCCCCTGTGACTTATTTGTATTCATTTTAGACAGCTGACTTAGAACCTCTTCCTCTGTAAAGACACATGCATCAATAGATTCATTAGTCTTGTTTCCTAACTGAGGTCCTTTTCCTTCATTTTCCTTTGTAAAAACTGAACAGAAGTATTCATTGAGGCAGTCAGCTAGTTCTTTATCTTCTTCCATATACTTTCCTTCTTTTGTTTTTAATTTGGTAATTCCTTGTTTTAGTTTTCTTTTTTCATTTATGTATCTGAAGAATGTCTTATCGCCTTTTTTCACTGACTGAGTTAATTTGTCTTCTGCCTGTGCTTTAGAAGCCCTCATAACTTGTTTGGCCTCTCTCTGCCTAATCTTATAAATTTGCCTGTCATCCATTTTTATAATTACTAAATGCCATCTTTTTGTTTTTAATGATTTTGGCCACTTATGCTGAGTACCACAGTGGTCTCTTCCTTTTTTTGCTTTTACTGACAAGCCTAATGCAATTCTCTGTTGCCTTCAATAGTGCCATTTTTAAGTAGTCCCATTTGTCCTGGACTCCATTGAAACTGTTCCAATCTGATAGGGACTCATATACCACTAATCTAATTTTAGAAAAGTCAGTTTTTCTAAAATCTTAAACTTTTGCTTTTGTGTGGTGTGAATCAGTCACTGTACTTATAGTAAACCACACTGACTTGTGATCACTAGATCCCAAGCTTTCCCCTACAGTAATATCAGATACCAAATTCCCATTTGTGAATACTAAATCTAAAATGGCCTCCTTCCGGGTTGGCTCCTCAACTACTTGCTGTAGAGACAGTAATATCAGATACCAAATTCCCATTTGTAAATACTAAATCTAAAATGGCTTCCTTCCGGGTTGGCTCCTCAACTTATTATAAATTCTCTTCTGGGATTATCTCTACATCTGTACTCCTGGCAGAACTAGCTATTTTGGTTTTTCAGTTTGCATCAGGAAGATTAAAGTCTCCCATGATAACTTCCCCCTTCAATGTCATTTTAACCATTTCCTCAACTAGTAGATCTAATTGTTTGACTTGGCTAGGTGGTCTATATATCACACCTACACGAGTTACCTTATGATTTTCAAGCTGCAAGGTAACCCAAACGGACTCCAAATTAGTCTAGCTAACTTGTATCAAATTAGATTTCATGCTATCTTTCACATACAGGGCCACCCCTCCCCCCTTCTTGCCTTCTCTGTCTTTGCTGTATAGAGAGAACCCTGGTATTGTTATATCCCAGTCATTACTCCCATTGAACCACGTCTCAGTAACAGCCACTAAATCTATATACTCAGATGCCATTATAGCTTCAAGTTCATTAATCTTATTCCCAAAACTGCGATCATTTGTAGACAAGAATCTGAGCTTGTCATTTCTTAACCTTTGTGCTACTGGCATTGTTCCGGGGGGCAGTCGGACTGCTGGATTATCACTCTTTTGCCCCCCTTTCCTAGTTTAAATGCTCCTTAGCAAATACTTGGAACTGTTCACTGAGGACATTCGTTCCCTTGAGAGAAAGATGCAAACCATCTTTCTTGTACAGTTCTTTTCCATTCCAACGAGAGCTAACATGACAAAGCCAAACCCTTGGTTCAGACACCATTCACCAAGCCATACATTGAATTCCTTAATGCGCATCTTCCTGTCATGCTGAAGGTTATGCACAGGCAAAACTGCAGAGAATGAAACAGTTGATGCAACCTCCCGTATATCATTTCCAAGTGTGTGAAAAGCTTCCTTCACTTTTGAAACCTCATTGCAAGCCAGATCATGTGTCCCAAGATGGACAATAACATCCACCTCCCTTTCCTGCTTTGCTTGCCTAACAATATTAAGGATCCTTCGTCTATCCCTGCTAGCGGTAGCACCAGGGAGACCTCTCATAACACCATTTTCCTCAAACGTCACACCTCTTATGACGGATTCGCCCCCCCCCCCCCTCAAAAAAAACCAGCTGCTTACCATCAGTCCTCATCTTCTCCTTTTTGTCTTTGGCTGCAGTCTTGCATACTTTAGGCATGGGAGAGGATTGTTTCTCACCCACTGTGCTTGAGCCATCCTCCATGTTGCTCTTGCACTCTGAAAGTGCTGCAAATGAATTATGGAGAGCCACAGACTGTGGGACATGTCTAACATCTCTCAGTCTACCAGAACCTGCAGTAACCCATCTTCCATTTCTAGGGGTCCTCTGTGGCAGTGGCATTGGCATTCCATTTGTTTAACGGTTAATTTACAAATCTCAGATTTCAAAAAATGCAATATCCTGCTGCATTATGGAGAGCTGTCTACAGATCCGACAGCATCCAAACCTCTGAAGAGTGGAACCTGAAATAAAAGCACAATTCCTGCACAGAACCAGGTCTGCCATTTTACAGAGGGGAAAGATTATAAACAAACAACTCTTACTTGTTTAGATTGTATCCACCTCCAGATTACCTCCTGAATATCTCCAATGCACTTATAAAAAATCAGCACTTGGAAAAAGCAGCAAGCTATAATTAGGCAAGCTAATACTATGTGGCTATATATACACACACACTCCCACAAAAGCTCCTCCCCCAACAACAAATATCTAGAATATAGTGCTATATATTCGTATTCACGAACATTCAAGTTATTTTTTCATCTGAACCCATGATACTGTACCTCACTGATTCTTGCTTGTGGGCCAATGAGAAGGCTGCAATATCTTTGACTTTAGGAGTAGTGTTGATCCCGAATTTTCCGATTGCTGATTTTTGCAATCAAGAAAATAATGACTGGAGATTACGAATTCTCGAATTCGAGAATATATGACGAATATTCGCAAAATATTGCGAATTCAAATATTGCCCCTGCCGCTAATCACTGCTAATGAGCAGCAGCACTTGTTTGCAGTCTCCATTACCCCAGTCTGTCCTGTCCATCCTCTGTATTTCATGTCTCCTCATGAACACTTTCTACAGAGATTCAGCTTAAGATCATATTAAAACTACACTGCTCAAAAAAATAAAAGGAACACAAAAATAACACATCCTAGATCTGAATTAATTAAATATTCTTCTGAAATACTTTGTTCTGTACATAGTTGAATGTGCTGACAAAATCACACAAAAATAAAAAAATGGAAATCAAATTTTTTAACCCATGGAGGTCTGGATTTGGAGTCACACTCAAAATTAAAGTGGAAAAACACACTACAGGCTGATCCAACTTTGATGTAATGTCCTTAAAACTAGTCAAAATGAGGCTCAGTAGTGTGTGTGGCCTCCACGTGCCTGTATGACCTCCCTACAACGCCTGTGCATGCTCCTGATGAGGTGGCGGATGGTCTCCTGAGGGATCTCCTCCCAGACCTGGACTAAAGCATCTTCCAACTCCTGGACAGTCTGTGGTGCAACGTCACGTTGGTGGATAGAGCGAGACATGATGTCCCAGATGTGCTCAATTGGATTCAGGTCTGGGGAACGGGCGGGCCAGTCCATAGCATCAATGCCTTCATCTTGCAGGAACTGCTGACACACTCCAGCCACATGAGGTCTAGCATTGTCTTGCATTAGGAGGAACCCAGGGCCAACCGCACCAGCATATGGTCTCACAAGGGGTCTGAGGATCTCATCTCGGTCCCTAATGGCAGTCAGGCTACCTCTGGCGAGCACATGGAGGGCTGTGCGGCCCTCCAAAGAAATGCCACCCCACACCATTACTGACCCAATGCCAAACCGGTCATGCTGGAGGATGTTGCAGGCAGCAGAACGTTCTCCACGGCGTCTCCAGACTCTGTCACGTCTGTCACATGTGCTCAGTGTGAACCTGCTTTTATCTGTGAAGAGCATAGGGCGCCAGTGGCGAATTTACCAATCTTGGTGTTCTCTAGCAAATGCCAAACGTCCTGCACGGTGTTGGGCTGTAAGCACAACCCACACCTGTGGACGTCGGGCCCTCATATCACCCTCATGGAGTCTGTTTCTGACCATTTGAGCAGACACATGCACATTTGTGGCCTGCTGGAGGTCATTTTGCAGGGCTCTGGCAGTACTCCTCCTGTTCCTCCTTGCACAAAGGCGGAGGTAGCGGTCCTGCTGCTGGGTTGTTGCCCTCCTACGGCCTCCTCCACGTCTCCTGATGTACTGGCATGTGTCCTGGTAGTGCCTCCATGCTCTGGACACTACGCTGACAGACACAGCAAACCTTCTTGCCACAGCTCGCATTGATGTGCCATCCTGGATAAGCTGCACTACCTGACTCCGTCTCATGCTACCACTAGAGTGAAACCACCGCCAGCATTCAAAAGTGACCAAAACATCAGCCAGGAAGCATAGGAACTGAGAAGAGGTCTGTGGTCACCACCTGCAGAACCACTCCTTTATTGGGGGTGTCTTGCTAATTGCCTATAATTTCCACCAGTTGTCTATCCCATTTGCACAACAGCATGTGAAATTGATTGTCACTCAGTGTTGCTTCCTAAGTGGACAGTTTGATTTCACAGAAGTGTGATTGACTTGGAGTTACATTGTGTTGTTTAAGTGTTCCCTTTATTTTTTTGAGCAGTGTATATTCAGGGTCATAATTCCTGACAAGCAGAGCAGATAGGAGGATGAGGCAGCTCTTTACCTCAGCGTTCTGAAGTAACTTGTGCTGCTGTGTGATTAGGACAGGTTCTGTGTTTTATTTCTCCTAATGATTGCTCCCTAGACAAAACGAGCCTTTACAACTAATGAAAGGTATTTGGGAATATACTGTATTTATAATAAAGTAATATTTAAGTATTTCAAATTTTCTTAATTCCCGGAGAACCCTTTTAAAGCAAATTAATTGAGGATGCTGAAATTCCTCAATGTCAGGGTATGAATGAGTAAGCATGTGCCAATGTTTCCTAATGGCTGAATGGATTCTGTAGGCCCATGGATGGTATTTATTGACAATGTGATCTGATAGTATTATACTGTACAAGGAACTCCTAACGGGTAGGCAAATCTGGTGGGTATCCCGTTCCTTAGATTTTTGTTCCATCTCATCAAGTTTCCTTTTTTGTGCATCACGGTTTGTGACTATGTGTAGTACCCCAGAGTGACACTACAATTCCTACACCCTGCTACTGTATTGAATAAGCTACCAATAATGTAATCTGTGTATTTATTCCAGGTCCTCCTACACATATTGTTATAAAACTTTTGTATTACATGTAATGTGCCTGGTTCACCAGCAGCGTATATGGCAAAGAGATCTTTAGATAGAATGGAACTTACCATTCCATTCTCCCCCTTTTGGGCATTAGTGGGCCAGTCCCATTTCTTACCAAGGGAGGGGCTGCAGGAGGTTTTCAGTCAGTCTTAGTGGATTCTAGTGTTGGAAGCAGATGGGTCATGGTGTCATATTCCACCACTAACCAAATTAAAATACACAAAAAAGACAGTCATTGTCAAATTTAAATAATAATATATTTTATTTTTTAATAAATTAAATTGTTTTGGTATATAAAGGCCACGGTGTTTTTACATTTCATATTCTTAGACAATCCAAAATATTTGAATTATAATAACCAATTAAATCCAATACCTTGTCTAAGACCCAAACTAGTCCGCTCAAAGAGAGACTATTACCCTTTCGCCAACAGCTAGATGGCTAAACCCCCGTAGCCAAATCTATTAAATTTTGAAAACCGACATTAAAAATGTCTAAACCTATTTCTGATAAAGAACTCTTATCAGAATTATAGAGCCCAGGAAGAAAACCCTCCAATTCAGAGTGCCTACAAGTAAAACCATTAAAACAATACATTACTTTTTCCATATTTTTGTTGATTCTCTTTTTTATTTTTTCTAGGAAACGCATGAGTAGAATGCCATTCCCATTTTGAAATTATGTCAGAAATTGCCAACATAGTATACGGCAAAATGATTTGCAGGGCTCTCATCTTACATATATACTCTTCCAATAAAATATGAGTCTTAATAATGCCCAAATCACTACCATCTAAATATAGAATTAATAAATGTGGAACCGCCCATTTTTTCTTAATTTGAGAACAAATATTAACAACATCTCGCAGTCTAATGTTAGGAATACCTTTCCAGAATATGTTTATGTTCTTACCAAAACCGAGGTTATCAGATTTAAACCTCAACCTTGAACGGTTACATGCTTCGGATACCAAATCAGACCCCACAATCCATATGTTCTTGGTATCTGAAACAAAGAATTAGTTTTTTAAAAGTAATTCTGGCCTGATATAAAGTTTGAATCTGTCAGAATTCCATCTGCCAAAATTCTTTATTATGTTTGTCTGAAGACCCATACTGTTCGCATAGGTCGCCGCTCCTATGCGGAAAGAATGAGATGATAACTTTACATCATCTAAATTGAAATGAGACTTACATTTTTTCAACATATAATTAAATTGGTATCTAGTTAAAGGGGAATGGTCAATATGCATAAATAATGGTCCACTAGAATTAGAACGAAAAGTTAACCACTTTTTAAAAGCTAAAACTGGGCAAATATCCGTATTTTGAATTTTATTTAGTGATACCCAAGTACCAAGACCTTTTTGATCAGTTTTGGACTTCTTTATAAAGAAACAAACTTTACTATCGAAAATGTTTACATCGGATAAGTACAAAGGTGGTTCTGCATTTCTTTTTTCAGCTGCAAATTCTGAAATACGAAGTGCACCAAAAAAGGCCACTATAAATGCCGTGCTAAAAAGAGAAGACTCATAAAGGAGATGAACACAATTCAGGTAAATATTTTACAAATTTAGTAAGATAAACAGTACATAGTGGAATAGTCCTTTCCTTAACTGGTGCCATCTTGTCAACTCCCTTAATAAATTGTTTTACACAAAAATTATTAGATATAGGAGTTACATTAAAACATTTTTGAAAGTAAGACAATCCTGTCAAGATTTTTTGAACATATCTTCCTGTCTTACCTGATTTAATGAGATCTAACACAAAATGGATACAAGAGGCAGGAGAAGAATCCCAAGTATTAAAATTATTAACTTTGCTAAAAGTCACCCAAATTTTCCAGGCTGACAAATACGCTGTCCAAGTGTTACTTGCAAGCGCATTTTTTAATAAGTCAAAAACTTAAATTATCGCCCACAACTGCGGTGGATATTGGATCCCTTCCGCGTCTGCATCTGGTATTAGCTTCCTAAATATCTGGAATTCCTGCCGAGATAGAGTCGGCAATTACATTTTGTTTACCTTCGATATATTTAGCTTTGAGCCAAATATTGTTTTCCAAGCATAATAAGACTATAAATCTTAACGTAGTTGTTACTTCAACCGATTTTGCAGATAGGCAATTAATGGAAAAAACACCACCCTTATTATCAGACAACAAGAGTATTCGTTTATTTTTGAAGAAATCTTTCCAGATATTCAGAGAAACTAATACCGGGAACAATTCCAAAAAAATTAATATTTTTCATAAACCGCTTATCCTTCCATGACCTGGGCCAAGATTCAGCAGACCATTGTTTATTAAAAAATGCTCCGTATCCGACTGAAGCTGCAGCATCAGTGAATAATCTCAATGAATCAGTATCAACAAAATCTTCTTGCCAAACTGAACATCCATTAAAATTTTCCAAAAAAATGAATCCAGATAATAATATCTTCTTTTAAAGCTGCAGTAATCCTGATATGATCATGCGCTTTTTTCTTTCCTGCAATGGATGCATACAGACGCTTAGAAAACACCCTACCTAAAGGAATGTCTCTAGAAATGAAATTCAGAGAACCCAGAACAGACTGTAAAATCTTTACGGTGGACTTTTTACATTGTAATAAATTTTTTAAATTTTTTAATGAAGAGTTAATTTTTTCTTCAGGAATTTTAAACATATTAACCGAATCAATTTCAATGCCCAGGAATTTTATACAGGTAGTTGGATAAACAGTTTTTTCCTCTGCTAAAGGAACATTAAAATATGAGGATATAAATTTAAATGTTTTTAATAAATTGGCACAATCAGACTGGGCATTTCCAATGAATAAAAAATCGTCCAAATAATGTATGGTATAACCTCCTACATAATGAGTCTCAAGCATCCATTGCAAGAAAATAGAAAAAGCCTCGAAATATTGGCAAGATAAAGAAAAACCCATGGGTAATGCCATGTCATAAATATATAGACCATCCAAATAAAAGCCTAATGAATTATAACCAGAAGGGTTAATTGGGAGTAACCTAAATGCAGATTTGATGTCTACTTTAGCTAATAACGCTTTTGGTCCTGCTTTCCTTAAAAAATGTAAAGCCTGATCAAAAGAAGCGTAATGCACTGAAGCAGAGTCCTTATCAATGGAATCATTTAGGGATGAATTAAATGGATAAGATAAATTATGAATTAATCGGAAACTACCTGGCTCCTTTTTGGGAACAAAACCGAGAGGGGAAATCCTAAAATTTTTGAAAGGGGGAGAAGAGAAAGGGCCTGCAATTCTATGTTCCACAATTTCATTATGAATTTTTTCTAAAACCTTATTTTTATTAATAAAAACTGAAAACGCATTTTTAACTAAAACACAACCATGACCTTTAATTTCCGGCACATAGAAGCCAGAAGAAAAACCTTCAATTAGTAGAAGGGCCTTCTCCCTGTCTCGAAAGAATTTTATACATTGAATTAATCTTTCCAGATTCAGAGGAGTCACTTGTTTTATTTCCTTCTTTATTATTTGCGTTCTTTTTAAAGCATTTGAAAGAGGGGTGAGCAAAATGAGCATTCATGCCTATATTTGCAGTTACTTTGCCATTTACAGGAGGATTCATTGTAAGCAAAACAGAATCCTTTTCTTGGAGATTGAATACGAAAATTATGAGCGTTGGGGCAACATTAAATTAAGCCATAAACCAACGTCTTTGAATCCCCAGCGAAGGTCAGGATAAACAGCAAATTTTTGTCTGAACGACTCATCATAATTAAACCAAGCGGAACCTCCAAAACTTCTAAAAGCCTCTAAAACAGATTCTAAATGATGAAAAAGACCGCTACAAAGAGACGGGTGTTTTTCACCTAAAACTGCAGCGAAAATACAAAAAGCCTGAATCCAGGCAAAAATGCTCTTCTGTGTGCTCACTTTCTTTTTATCATCTTCTTCTTTTCTATCTTTGACAGATGGTAAAAGAGTTAATAGATCTATATATTTACGATTCCATATTTTTTCCTTTGTACTTGCGGATAAATGGAAACCTAGTGGAGACATTTCACAAGGTAATGTTTCTTTAAATGAAATATCTTTAATTCCACTATTTCCGTCAGTACAAGGAAAAAATATTTTGTCATTACCAGCAATCCTAATTTTATCCGAATTAAAATGACTCTCAGGAGTAATAATTTCCACAGGGGGAGACCATGGTATATCTAACCCCTGGACATTATCTTTCTGCTCTAAAAAGGATAAAAATTCCTTAAATAACTGAATATTATTGTTTGACATTAGTGTGGTCTGCTCCCCAGAAGAAGATATAGGGATAGATGTATGTAAGTTATTACCTTGTGGGGATTTGCTTGTAGAAGGAGTATTATCCTCTATTTGTAAGCCGTGCTGTGAGTTAATCACACAGGGAGCACGAGCAGATGCTGTTAAACTGTCATATAATAACTGATGTTGCTGCTTGCGATTGTCATTCCTCTTGCTCGCGCCAGGTGGCGCAGCATTTTTCTTCTGCCTGGATCCTGTTGAATGCCGAACAGGTGAAAATTGATGTTTCTCTTTGCGGATTCTTTTCCTCCTTGGTGACGAATGCGGCTGTGATGATGCAGGAGGATCGACATCGATGACCTCTGCATTCCTCACTGGCTCTGCGCTCTCAATGTGAAGAGCAGCGCAGCCATCATTAGCAGATTGAAGAGCAGGATTACCGGCACTTGTATCAAGCAGTAAGCAGGATCGTAGCCATTCTTCACCACCCTGGTTAGCGGCTCTCTCCACAAGCTGCCTCATGAGGTCCTCCATCGCAAAGCTGGTCCGGATTCTTTGCTGTCAGCTCCAGAATGCGCAGTAAATAACTGAAATCTTCTTTTATTATAGGTGACTCGTGCTGACCGTTACCCACAGACCAATCACGATCCTCCAGTGTCCTCGAGGTCAAGTTCAGTCCAGCACTCATACAGGTAAGTAATTAAACTCAACCCATTCATTTCCATATACCTTTGCACATACCAAAAGGGGGTGGGTGTTCACTGACACCATGTCCCCCCTTTTGTATTCGCAAAAGGTTATCTCAAGATGTAGTAGCGAGGGGAAGGGCCCCCTCCTGGAGCAGGAGTGTCTCCAGAGGGAAGCAGCTCATAGAGCACCAGACTCCAAAAAGTCAATGGCACCTCACTCCAAAGCTACCAGAACCGCTACAGAGTCCAATAATCAGACAAAAGCAGAGTTTATCACAGTAGAGAGATAAAGCAGAGTATTCAAGTTTGCCTGCCAGTTTATCCCAAAACCTGTTGGAACCAAGAGAAACACAGAATATTGTCTGGATGCAAGTTGTTTCAAGTAAAGTGTCATGCCCCACTCTGACGATGTGCGGAGGTCGGCCAGGATAGCAGCACGAGTTTAGTATTTGTTTTGGTGCCGTGCTGGATCCGCCTCTCATCAGGTGCACTGGGTGGAGTCATTAGTTTAAATGGTCTCCAGCTAAGTGCTCTGAGCGGATTATACTGATCATTTTGGTCTGGGAAGTTTGGAGGGAAGGTTGGCTGTCAGTTCCTGCTCTCAGAAGATAAGTGTCATTTCTTGTTTGGTTGTTTGTGTCATCTAGCCCATCCAGGTTCTGTGCGAGCAGGCTGCTCCTATCTCCCCACTTCACCATCTCAGGGAGTTCAGGGTTTTGTCTGTCCAGGCTGGAGGACACAGCACACCTACCTTCAAGGTCTGCCTGTGGGCTGAGCAGTGCAGGGAAAGAGGTCAGGGATAAACTAGGAGGTGACCCTTCCCCTGTCTCTCGTCCAGAGCCTGGTTGGTGTGTTATCTTTTATACTGAGTGCACGTCCGCCGTGACATAAAGCTGTTGAACTTTATAAAGTATGGACTCTACTTATTCTCCACCTCCAACTCCACACTCCCTTTTTTGCTTTGGAGCCTAACCCTGGGGAGCAACAGTATCCAGGTAGGAGCACTGACACACACACAGAATATTAACCACTTAAGGACCACAGGTTTATACCCCCCTAGTGACCAGGCCCTTTTTTACAAATCGGCACTTCACAACTTTAACGGTTTATTGCTCGGTCATGCAACTTGGCACCCAAATGAATTTTACCTCCTTTTCTTCTCACAAATACAGCTTTCTTTTGGTGGTATTTGATTTCTGCTGTGATTTTTAGTTTTTCCGATATCAAAAAAGACCGCAATTTTTTTTAAAAAAAAGTGTATTTAACTTTTTCTGGTAAAATTGTTCAAATATAATGACATTTGTATAGAAGTTTGTGTCAGAATTTATTGTGCTACATGTCTTAGATAAAAAAAATCCAATAAGTGTATATTTATTGGTTTGCGCAAAAGTTATAGCGTTTACAAAGTATGGTACAAAAATGTGAATTTCCGCATTTTGAAGCAGCTCTGACTTTCTGAGCACATGTTTCTTGAGGTGCTAGAATGGCAGGATAGTATAAATACCCCCAAATGACCCCATTTTAGAAAGAAGACACTCCAAAGTATTCGCGGAGGGGCATGGTAAGTTCATGTAGGATTTAATTTTTTTTTTACAAGTTAGCGGAAAATGACACTGAGGAAAAAAAAATAATAATAAAGTTTCCATTTCTGCTAACTTCTGGCAAAAAAAAATAAAAAATCTCCCACGGCTCACTATGCCCCTCAGTGAATACCTTGGGGTGTCTACTTTCCGAAATTGTGGGGTGTTTACACTGTTCTGGCATTTTGGGCGGGGCTAAATTGTGAGCAACCCTGTAAAGCCTAAAAAAGTACTCATTGGACTTTCGGCCCCTTTACTCACCTAGGCTGCAAAAAAGTGTCACACATGTGGTATCGCCGTACTCAGGAGAAGTAGGGCAATGTGTTTTGGGGTGTATTTTTACATATACCCATGCTGAGTGAGAGAAATATCTCTGTAAATTGACAACTTTGTATAATTTTTTTTTTTAAAGTTGTCATTTACAGAGATATTTCCCACACACAGTATGGGTATATGTAAAAATACACTGCAAAACACATTGCCCTACTTCTTCTGAGTACGGCGATACCACATGTGTGACACGTTTTTGCAGCCTAGGTGCACAAAGGGGCCCAAATTCCAATGAGTACCTTTAGGATTTCACAGGGCATTTTTACGCATTTGGATACCAAACTACTTCTCATGCTTTAGGGCCCCTAAAATTCCAGGGCAGTATAAATACCCCACAAGTGACCCCTTTTTGGAAAGAAGACACCCCAAGGTATTCCGTGAGGGGTATGGTGAGTTCATGTAAGATTTTATTTTTTGTCACAAGTTAGTGGAATATGAGACTTTGTAAGGAAAAAATAAAAAAATAATGAAATACATTTCCGCTAACTTGTGCCAAAAAAAATCTTCTATGACCTCGCCATGCCCCTCACGGAATACCTTGGAACTTCTTCTCACGCTTTAGGGCCCCTAAAATGCCAGGGCAGTATAAATACCCCACATGTGACCCCATTTTGGAAAGAAGACACCCCAAGGTATTCCGTGAGGGGCATGGAGAGTTCATAGAAGAATTTTTTTTTTTGGCACAAGTTAGCGGAAATTGATTTTTTTATTTTTTTTCTCAAAGTCTCCGTTTCCGCTAACTTGGGACAAAAAGTTCAATATTTCATGGACTCAATATGCCCCTCAGCGAATACCTTGGGGTGTCTTCTTTCCAAAATGGGGTCATTTGTGGGGTGTTTGTACTGCCCTGGCATTTGAGGGTCTCCACAATCATTACATGTATGGCCAGCATTAGGAGTTTCTGCTATTCTCCTTATATTGAGCATACGGGCCCTAAGACCCCTGTGTGCCTGTCCTGTGTGATGCGATCCCTACACTAATAGTGTACCCGTGTGTGGTACTTGCGGAAACACTCCCCTATGCATAGGGCAGGCTGGTCAGGACAGGCTCTAGCATAAGGCAGCTTGAGGGCGCAGAGAAGGGGGGGGGGCGGAAAACAATTAAAGGGGTTGGCCACCCTAAGTATCAAAAATCCAAAAAGCCCCAGACAATAGCCAAAACCACGAAGTATTTATATCATGTGAAATGTACTAGCTATATGTCATTTTTCTAACCTGTTCACCATGGCACACTTCCCTGGAGGAGCTTCCTCAGACGGGATGTGTGGGAGGAGCAGCTGTAAAGTGAAAGTAAAAATCCCAGCATGCACTGCAGCAAGTATCTTCAGAGGAGCAGTCACATGACATCCCCACCCACCTGTGTTCCCATGGAGACAAGACCCCCTCCGACATTATAAATAACTCAGTCATCAGTGAATAACTGCAGACATAGTAATAGGAAGAACGCCCCAGTCCCAGTAATAAAGAGAGGTCACTACCCGTCCCACACAGTCACTACCATGTATCACACATTTGTTGTTGGGGGAGTTATCCTGTTCATAAACTTGCTGTGGGACCTAGTAATTTCTAGTTGTGCCACTGGATGTAAGCCATGAACAGAATGAATAGAAGGGGAGATTTATCATTTTCCTTGTTTCTGAAATGTGGCGTTAAAAAGTTGCAAACTATGGGCCAGATTTATCATTAGCTCAGGTCAGAATAATGGAGTGAAAAAGTCCCAAACGCTAAAACTGCACACAAATTTACGACTTTTTTCTGCTCTACACTATGCTCGCCAGTTTTCTGAAAGTGGGCGTGTTTTCTTATGTAAATGAATCTCTAGACAGATTTACTATTGGGACTATTTAAAAAGTCGCAAAAAAGTCGCAATTTTACTCCAGTGAGGACCAGGCTTATCTTATGAGACTTTTTAATAGAACATGCGACTTTCGTAAAGATGTGCGACTTTTGTAAAGCTGCTTACTGACGGATAAACTGCTACCGTCAAAGCACATTTATTATAGTCTTAAAGGGCCGATCATAAATCTGACTTTAGCCATATGTTAAAGTGGAGTGAGCTGTCAGAGTAATGATAAATCTGGCCCTATGTGTTTGCGACTTTTCAACTGTGCCTTTAAAAAAAAAAAAAGGGTGGGGGGGCATGACAATGCTCAGGAGGGGGCGTGACCAGTCGCCTCAACAAATTTATGTTCATTTTTGCCAGTTTTCTGACTCAAATGAAGCCAGAAGTACAAATTGATCTGCTCACATAGCGAGGATCCCCCTGTCTATCATCACACGACTTTCTCCCAGCTGACAGCCTAGAAATCATCTATGAATATATGATTACCCTTCACCTGGAGAAACAGAGAAATGATTGTAGTCCTACATCTCTGTATACAGTGTACAGGGGGGTCACACATCTGTATATACAGTATAAAGGGGGTCACAAATTACCAGTGTACACTTGTACCTTATAAGCAGTATATAGTTGTATGTGTCCTACCTGTACACTGTATATAGAGACACCCCCTTCCCTGTACACTGTGTATTATGATAATAATGAGATCCTCCGGTGCAGAGGGTCACACATCTCTATATACAGTGTACAATGATGGTGGTGGTGAGGGTCACATATCACTGCATACAGTATACAGAGGGTCACACATCTCTATATACAGTGGTGGTGGGAGTAGGGGGTCACATATCACTGCAAGCAGTATACAGACGGTCACACATCTCTATATACAGTATACAGTGGTGGGGGTCACATATCACTATATACAGTGTGCAGGAAGGAGAGGGCACAAATTTACAGATGAGACCAGTGACTGCTGCTGATATCACTGACCTCAGCCATATTGACAGCTCAGAAGGGGTTAAACACTTAGTCTGGCTGTAATAAACATGACTGTGATAAGATCACAGAGCAAAGGGGCCATAAACAGGACAGACACTGAGATTGCTCAGTTTGTGTTCCACAGCACCTTCCTGGCTCTGCTACATCCTCACATACAGCAGTAGCCTCTCAGTACAGGAGACAGAGTGGATGGAGTCTACAGTCAGCTTCTCCTCACAGTCTCCCTTTATCCTGAAAAAGTTTCTTTATTTCTGCTTGAATCTTCCTGCCAGTGGCGTTGCTAGGGCTGGTGTCATCCGGTGCGGTAGAAAATGGTGTCAACCCCCCCCCCCCCCCCTTCTTCCCCGAAGCAATAATTTTTTAGCCATATATGGGGGCTATGGTGGTGCTACTGTCATAGGGGGCATCCGTTAGCTCAGCAGACCCCCCCTAGCAGTCAGAGCCTGGTCTCGGGAGGGGCACTTCCAGATTATTTTCTGTCCGCCGCCACAAAACAATGGTGCTTATAGAACACACACCACAGTGTAGCCGTATACTGTACATTGTGTGGCACAGTGTAGAGGTATACTGTATATTGTGGGGCCCAGTGTATGCTATATGTGTATAACAAACATATTTCACATGAAAACTTACAATTACTTGGATTGGCCCTTGGTGATCTCGGACGCCACTTCAACACTTTGGCTGGGGGGCTCGGCGGAGCCGATGTGTTTTATCCTAATGAGAAAGATTTCATAATAAGGATTTGGAGAAGGGGCAGAGGAATAGCAGAGCAGGGAGAGGATGGTGCTGCTACTAGGGGGTCATACCATGGGGGAGTAATAAAGTCCACCATAATGGCCCCCCCCAGTAGAAATAATTCTCCTTTTAATGTGACAGTGCAAAAAAAATGCCCCCAGTTGAGCTAATGTCCCCATAATGTCCCAGTATAAAATACCCCTATATCAGTGTTTCCCAACCAGTGTGCCTCCAGCTGTTGCAAAACTACAACTCCCAGCATGCCCGCACAGCCAAAGGCTTTCCGGGCATGCTGGGAGTTGTAGTTTTGCAACAACTGGAGGCACACTGGTTGGGAAACACTGCCCTATATAGTGCCCCCAGTAAATTCCCCCATAGTGCTCCTCTCCCCCCTTCCTGCTAGTGCCCCCCATAATGTACCAGTATAAAATGCCCTATATATAGTGCCCCAGTAGATGCCCTCAGTGTCCGGCCTCTGATAGGCTGCCGGCCTAGTGTCCCCCATAATGCCCCCCAATAATGTGCCAGTAAGTGTCCCCATAGATGCCGCCCCCCCCATGTGCCAGTATCAAGTGCCTCTCTCCCCCCCCCCACATGTCCCAGTATCATAGTGCCATCTCCCCCCCCAATGTGCCAGTATCAAATGCCTCTCCTTCCCACCCCCCATGTGCCAGTATCATAGTGCCAACCCCCCCCCCATGTGCCAGTATTAAGTGCCTCTCTCCCCCATGTGCCAGTATCATAGTGCCAAACCCAGCCCATGTGCCAGTATCAAGTGCCAACCCCCCCCCCCCCCCAAGTGCCAGTATCAAAAGCCTCTCCCCCCCCCCCCCCATGTCCCAGTATCAAGTGCCTCTCTCCTTCCCACCCCCCATGTGCCAGTATCAAGTGCCAACCCCCCCCAATGTGCCAGTATCAGGTGCCAACCCCCCACATGTACCAGTATCAGGTGCCTCCCCATGTGGCGCGCAACCCCCTTGCAACGCCACTGCTTCCTGCTAAGCCCCTCCAGCCCTGCACAGCCAGGAGTGTCGGTCACAGAAGGAAAGCACATCTGATACAAGCAGGGAGCTTTAGGACCCAGGGAGCAGCACACTCCTTCAGGCAGTTTGCTCCTCCATGGCACGTGCAGCTATGGACGAGACAGGCAGCTGTGAGAGCAGGACAGGAGGGGGCGTGGCTGCCAATAGCAGGAAAACCAGGCACATCTGCTTAAGAAGATATATTAGTAAGTGTAATATCTCCCTACTTTCTTTACAGTTGTAATAAGTGCTAACAAAGGGGCCAACCCCTTTAACTTGCTAACTTACATTTACCCCGCTGAGCCTGTGTGCCGAGCAGCCCGGCCCTCACTGTCTCAGTCACAGGCTGAGGCAGCAGCCGCAGCAACACACACGCTGAGCTACGAGACCCTGGTGTATTTAAATCTCATTTAGCATGTCTTTCAGAAAAGTTTCTCCTGAGATTCGAACCTTTCACATCAGAGGCAAAGCATTTACCCACACAGCTATGAGAGCTGTATATCCAGTTAGTTAAAAAAAAAAAATATATATATATAAAAGACTTCTACTGTAGATAACTTTGATACCTAGTGTACATACACATGACAGCTGCCCCAGCACACTGTATGGCTGTAGCAGAGCTGGGTGTGTTGGGGCAACTGTCATGTGTATGGTTGTACGCTAGGTATCAAAGTCATCTACAGTAGAAATCTTTTTCTTTTTTTTTTTTTTAAGTAACTGGCTCTACAGCTCTCATAGCTGTGTGGGTAAGTGCTTTGCCTCTGATACATAAGGTCATGGGTTCGAATCCCATCATAAACTTTTCTGAAAGACAGGCTAAATAAGAACACAAGCACCAAATCTTCAACACTAGAGGCTGGTGGGAACACAGGCCGGAAGAGGCCTGCATCGCATGGCTGACATGGAGGCAAGTGTAAAAGTGTTTTTTTTTTTTAAATACCGGACTGTTACTTTACTGCCACGGGGAGGGGGGCTAATGGCGACATGATACTGGCACATGGAGGGGGGAGGAGAGAGGCACTTGATACTGGCACATTAGGGGGCAGGGGGAGAGGATGGCACTATGATATTTGTACATGGGGGGGCAAGAAATGGACATGAATCACGAGGGGCAGAAATGTGAAATGATGGGGGGGGGGGGGGGGGGGCGCCAAAATGTAGATTCGCTTGTGTTGACAAAAAACAAAACTTGCACCGGCCCTGCAGTCAGGACAAAAACCGGTGGTGTCACGCCTTATTCCAGCCCTGCTACAGACAAGACATCTTTTTCTTGGGGGAACGGTGAGTTGGGGTACCAGGATATACACTCGGGAAGTGTCTGTCATGTAGCCGGCTAACTACATCAGGGACTTGGGGCACGGACCCTCCTGGATACAGGAGTTCCGAAATGATCTCTTCCTGGAATTTTCGGAAGGATCCTGCTCTCTCAGCCTTACTGTAGAGAACAAAACTATTATACACAGCCAATTGAATTAAATACACAGACACCTTCTTATACCAGCGTCTGGACACTAAATAGGTAGCCAACATCTGGTCATTGAAGTCCACCCCTCCCATGTGAAGGTTATAGTTGTGGTATAGTTGTGGACAGAGAGGGGTTTCTCAATGACTCCAGTTGCCCTTTCAATTTGTACAGTCGTGTCTGCGTGAATGGTGGACAGAAGGTAAACGTCTTTCTTGTCCCTCCACTTCACCGCGAGCAGTTCTTGGTCACACAAGGCAGCCCTCTCCCCCTGTGCAAGTCAGGTATTAACAAGCTGTTGGGGGAAGCCCCGGCGACTAGGTCGCGCGGTGCCACAGCATTGAATTCCGACTATATGTAAGTGCCGAAAGTGGGCTACGCTTGTGTAAAAATTGTCCACGTATAAGTGGTACCCCTTGTGGAGTAAGGGTGACACCAAGTCCCAGACAATCTTGCCACTGCTCCCCAGGTAGTCAGGGCATCCGACCGGCTCCAGTTTTGAGTCTTTTCCCTCATAGACCTAAAACGATATGTATAGCCTGTGGCCCTTTCACAGAGCTTATACAGTTTTCCCGGGCGCTCTTGCTAGGGATGTACTGTTTGATGCCAAGGCGCCCGGTAAAAGCTACTAGGGACTCGTCTATTCAGATGTTCTGATTGGGGGTATACACATCTGCAAACCTGGATGACAAATGGTCTATGAGGGGCCGAATTTTGTGGAGCCGGTCATAAGCAGGGTGGCCTCAGTCTTGATCACTTACAGATACTATATAGTACTAGTGCTGATTAGCGACAGCGATGATGCTAATCAGCGACTAATCAGTGACTGCGGTGCGGTGGGCTGGGCGCTAACCGTCTAACAAGTAGCTAACTAACTGGCGGTGATAAGGGACCCTTACAGGGGGGTGATCAATGACAGGGGGTGACAGGGGGATGATCAGGGAGTCTATATGGGGTGATCAGGGGTTAATAAGTGACAGGGGGCTGTGTGTAATGTGTGTGTGTGTGGTGCTTGGTGGTACTTACAGAGCTGCCTGTGTCCTCTGGTGGTCGATCCAAGCAAAAGGTACCACCAGAGGAGCAGGTAGCAGGTATATCAGACGCTATTTACAAAATCGCATCTGATATACCCATTTGATTGGTTCTTTTAAAAATCTACAGCCTGCCAGCCAATGATCAGCGCTGGCAGGCTGTAGTTAAACTTGAATACTGCGCAATCCTGTAAACGCACGCTCCTGTGAGCATGCGTTCACAGGAAATCTCAGGTCTCACGAGATGACGCCAAAAGGAGTCAGAGACCTGAGAGCGCTGTCGTCCGGACGCCTATTGCGTTACCGTGACGGCAAGTGGTTAAGGCCGCACAACACCACTCGGTATTCCTATAAACCTGGGACACGAACGGCCCTGGGGGGCGGCTTGTTGCATATGCGTTTGACCCTCTGGAATTTGGAATCTGGACTTTGGTAAATGATTTTTTGGGTGATTGCTGGAGTAATATAAAAGGCTATTATTATCATCAGTCTCCTTTGTGTACAGTTCAGTGTGCAGACATCCTCCATCAGCCTTTATGACCCAAGTGTCCAGGACTTACTCTCTCCATACTTATATGTGATGTGAATTTTAACTAATCCCACATCAAATTCAACTGGATACAAAATTCCTCTAGGGTCCGAATGTCGGCTCTCCATACACAGTATATATGGTCAATTAATTGATGCCATAGAATGCAATGTTTCTGAAACAAGCAGTTGCTGGAGCGCAAGGTCCTTTCTTTCACTAACCGCATCTCCTGGGGCGCAGCTATTGGGGAAGCAGGAGAACCGAATGTTTAGGGCCCCAAGGGCAGAAGGGGCCCAGAAGCAGTAGCAGGGATGCAGTTTCAGACTTGAGCAATGGATCATCCTCTGGTGGGCCCACTGATGGTCACATGAGGCCTATTTCAGCAGCATGCAGAGGCCGGCTGCTGCTGTCCCCCTTACAAGCTCCTGTTGTGCGGAGCTTCAGACACCACCCCCTCTTCACTCCGTTCACCAGAGCAGGAAATGTTGCCTTACAAGCTTCAGACACGCCCACTCTACACAGGACGTTCTGCCTGAGGAGGAGAGAGACCCCAGCGGCTGTAACAGCAGTGTGAAGAGATGCAGACAGCCTGTGAGTGAGTCTGCACTGTGACTGTCTCTTCTCTGTGGAACAGGGGGGGGGGGGGAGGTCAGGGAACTCTTCAAGCTGCTGCTGGAGGCTGTAGACCAGCAGCTTCAATGCTATTTAGTTGTTTTACTGCCTCATTAAGCCTTCATAGACTCCCTGACACCTGCCCCCCATATCCTGTCCTCTGCCATCCTCATGGAGCCCCTGCTGTCTCCTTTCCTCCCTCGTGTATTCAGAGCTCCTGGTACACCCCTCCTATCTCCAATTGCTGCCCTGCACAGACCTCCTGCCCCTACTTGTATGAATCCCCTTCAGAGCCCCTTGCACCTACTTGCTGTGTGTACCCCTCATGTCCATACAGGGCCCTGATTACCATAATGAGAGGCAGAGGAGTGAGACAGGTAGTGTCTAAACTGTATGCACCATAAGGACCTTCTAACATCACAGGGTCACGTGACTGTGCCCCCTATCCTGTACTCTGCCCCCTTATACCCTGCATTGTTGCATCTTACCATACCCTGTCTAGTGCCCCTAGTCATTCCCTGTACTGTGCCCTCATAGGCTTTTATCCGGTCACTGTATGGTGGTGCTATCCAGTTTCTGTATGAAGTTATCTAGCTAATGTATTTTGGTGCTATCCAGTTACTCTATAGCTATGTTATCTGGTGACTTTATGGTGGTGTTATCCGGTCACTATATGGAGGTATCCGGTTACTGTATGGTGGTGCTATCCAGTTACTGCATGGTGGTGTTATCCAGTCACTGTATGGAGTTATCCAGTCACTTTATGGTGGTGTTATGCAATCACTGTATAGTTGTGTAATCCAGTTACTGTATGGTGGTGTTATCCAATAACTGTATGGCAATAATATAGGCATATTTCTGTTTAATAAATTACCACTAATTGCATTATTATTCCAGGGTAGGGCTAATATCTGAATAGTATATAGATTCTAGTGTATTATACTGTACCCTGTATTTCCCAATACACAAATGATTAGAGTTGAGCGGACACCTGGATGTTCGGGTTCGGCCGAACTTCTTAAAAAAAAGTTTGAGTTCGGGACCCGAACTTTACCCGTACTTGACCCCGAACTCGATCCCCATTGAAGTCAATGGGGACCCGAACTTTTGAGCACTAAAATGGCTATTAAAAAAATGTCATGGAAAGGGCTAGAGGGCTGCAAATGGCATCAGAATGTGGTTAAGAGCATGGCAAGTGTGGATAGGGAAATAACTTTAAATAGCAAAATACGTAAAAAAAAATAATCTTGATCTAGGAGGACAAGGTCCATATGGAGTGAGAGGTTGAGGAGGCAGTGGATGTGGCGGTGTAGGTGGAAGCGGCGGTGGAGGAGGAGTTAGCCCACACTGCTTTTTGGTTTTAAATTTTTGTATTTTTTTAAATTAGGGTACACCCCAAAACATTGGAAAATATAACCTGTCATAACCCCCTCTAGTCGTGCTAAACACACGTTCAGACAAGCTCAGGCCATGTGCCCAATTTGGAGACCCAGAAGTTGCAGGGGCTGACCCCTGTCAGTCAGTTCGTGTAGGCGTGTGCACACTTACTGCCCCACCATGTCGCACGTCCCTGTGATGTTCACGATCCAATTTGATATCTGCTCTATCAACTTTTGATGTTCTTTTATGCGCCTACCATGGTGATCACGGGTGGAGGGGAATCAGGGTTCCAGGCCGGAGAGGGAGCCTGAGAAAAGGATACTACATGCAAGGGAGGTCAATGGATGAAATTAAATGCAATCGAGCGGAAATGTGGGACAAAGTATTGAAGCAGAAGCTTCCAAGTTAAGGAGGGGGCGCGTGGCAATTACCCACTCCCGACTCGGGGAGGTAGTGACGATAAATAACAATACAGGACTCTTAAGATGCCCTGTTATTGGAATGATTAATAAAAAATTATAGGGAAGGTCACTGTAGTATTTTTGATTTGTAAATGTTAGCCAGGAGAGGCCCTGCTGCCGCTTTGTTGACTCTAGCTAACTCCTGCCTAATTACACGTCCCTGTGACGTCCACCATCCATTTGGATATCTTCTTTATCAACTGAAAAATGTTTTTTTCAGATCCTACCATGTTGAGCATGGTTATCGACGAATCAGGGTGCCACACCGGAGAGTGAGCGTGAGAAAGAGACCACATCCAAGGGAGGATTAATTGTTACAAATTAAAAATGATAAAGCGGAAATATGGGACAAAGTATTAAAGCGAAAAAAGTGGGACAACTTTTTAAAGTTTAAGCATTGAATGAAAGGATGTGGCGCGCATCAATTAATGAAGAATTTCTTAAATTTTATTCCCTGTCAACTATGCAGAGCAGTGGTTTCTAGCCGCCAAAATTTGAAAAATGTAACAGACGATTTATTAAAAGTTATGTTCCTGTCACCTATGCAGAGGTGCCCCAGTGACATCCACCATCCATTTGGATATCTTCTCTATTAACTTTCAATGTTCTTTTCTGAGCCTACCATGTTGATCACGGTTATCGGCGAATCAGGGTTCCACATCGGAGAGGGAGCATGAGAAAGAGACCACATCCAAGGGAGATAAATGTATTAAATTTTTTTGGGATGGAGCGGAAATATGGGAAAAGTTAGAGGCGCAAATGTGGGACAACTTGTTAAAGTTTAAGCATTGAATGAAAGGAGGTGGCGCGCATCAATTAAAGAAGAATTTCAGAAATTCAGAGGAAGGGTTTATTTATGTCCAAAATTGTAAAATGTCAACCCAAGAATGTAAACAGAAAAATTACAGAAATGTATTAACCTGTCTACTTGGTAGAGCAGGGGTCTATGACAGAAAAAAATTGTTTGTCACCCGAAAATCTAAAAGAAAAATTATTGAAATTTATTAAGCTGTCAACTAGGTAGAGGAGGGGGTATATTACACCCAAAAATTTGTGAATTTCAACAGAAAATGTAACAGACAAATTATTATTATTTTTTTTTTTTTACCTGTCTACTAGGTATAGCAGTGGTACATCGCACACAAAAATTGGTGAATTTCACCCAAAAGAGTAACTGACAATTTTTTTTTTTTTTTTACCCGTCTATAACAATGGCTGGTTAAGGCCAGTATACATTTCTATTCCACACAAGGTACGGACAAGTCCTGTGGGATCCATGCCTGGTTCATTTTTATGAACGTGAGCTTATCCACATTGGCTATGGACAGGCGGCTGAGCTTGTCTGTGAAGACGCCCCCTGCCGTGCTAAACACACGTTCAGATAATACATTGGCTGCAGGGCAGGCCAGCACCTCCAAGGCGTAAAGGGCAAGCTCAGGTCATGTGCCCAATTTGGAGACCCAGAAGTTGAAGGGGGCAGACCCGTCATTCAGTACGTGTAGGCGTGTGCACACATACTGCTCCACCATGTTGGTGAAATGCTGCCTCCTGCTAAGACGTTCCATATCAGCTGGTGGTGCTGGTTGTTGTGGCGTGCTGACAAAGCTTTTCCACATTTCGGCCATGCTAACTCTGCCTTCTGAGGTGATGGTGGTGCCCCAGCTGTGTTGGCGACATCTTCCCCTGCTGCTTCCACTGTGCCCTCGCTGTCAGGTGGAAATGCCACCAGCAGCACGTCTACCAGCGTGCGCTTGTACTCGCGCATCTTACGATCATGCACAAGTGACGGAATTAAGGACGGTACGTTGTCCTTGTAACGGGGATCAAGCAGCGTGGCCACCCAGTAATCAGCACAAGTTAGAATGCGGGCAACTTGGCCGCCATTGCGGAGACACTGCAGCCTGTAATCGCTCATCTGGGCCAGGCTGCCTAGAAGCATCGAAAAGCTGTATCGTTTGTGTCCTCTGTATCCCCCCAGCCATGCACCAGTGATGGCCGTGAGCTGGTCTGGGTGCCACCCTGCTGTGAACATGGTTCCTCCTCCTCCATCTCCTCCTCCTCCTCAAACTAGTCATCCTCCAAAACGGTGCCCTGGCTCTACAATAGTGTACCTTGGGTTTGTGGTTGCAGGAACCCACCCTCGGAGCCACTTGTGAATGACTAGCCGGAAACCCTACGGAATGATCCTTCTTCCTCCTCCACCTGTGCCACATCCTCTTCCATTATCGCCAGCACCGTTTTTTCAAGGAGGCATAGAAGTGGGATAGTTATGCTGAGAATGGAGTTATCGGCACTGGCCATGTTGATGGAGTACTCGAAACAGCGCAACAAGGAACACATGTCTCGCATGGAGGCCCAGTCATTGGTGGTGAAGTGGTGCTGTAGCTGAAACTCCACTATCGCCTGCTGCATGTGCAAGGTGGAGTTCCACCTTGTGGGCACGTCGCATATGAGGTGGTGAGCGGGAAGGCTGAAGTTATGCTGCAGCGCTGACAGGCGAGCAACAGCAGGGTGAGAACGCCAAAAGCGTGCACAGACGGCTTGAACTTTATGCAGCAGCTCTGATAGAATCAGAGTAATTTTTAAGGAATCTATGCACCACCAAATTCAGCACATGCGCCAGGCAAGGGTTGTGCGTCAAACCAGCTAGTCCCAGAGCTGCTACGAGATTTCGCCCATTATTGCACACCACCAGGCAGGGCTTGAGGCTCACTGGCACAAACTACTCAGTCTGTTCAAGGCCCGTCCACAGCTCCTGCGCAGTGTAGGGTTGGTCCCACAAACATAAGTTTTAAAACTGCCTGCTGTCGCTTACCCCTGGCTGTGCTGAAGTTGGTGGTGAAGGTGTTACGCTGACCGGATGAGTCGTCGGTAGAGGATGAGGAAGCGGAGTAGGAGGAGGAAGCAATAGGAGGCAAACTGAAGTGCCCTGCAATCCTCAGTGGTGGAAGGAAATGCGCCAAACTGCTATCCGCCTCAGGCCCAGCCACCACTGCATTTACCCAGTGTGCTGTTATGGAGATATAACGTCCCTGACTGTGGTTACTGGTCCACGTATACGTAGTGAGGTGCACCATGCCAGAGATGGCGTTGCGCAGTGCACACCTGATTTTGTCCCCTATTTGGTTGTGCAGGGAAGGGATGGCTCGCATGGAAAATTTGTGGCGGCTGGGCATGACGTACTGTGGGACAGCCACCTCCATAAGGCCTTTAAAACTATCCGTCTCCACCAGACGGAATGATAGCATTTCAAAGGCCAGTAATTTAGAAATGCTGGCATTTAGGGCTAGGGATCGCGGGTGGGTAGGGGGGTACTTCCTCTTCCACTCCAGCGTTTGGGAGATGGATAGCTGAACGCTTCCGTGGGACATTGTGGAGATGCTTGGTGACCCAGGTGGTGGTGTTGCTGGCAGATCCTCTGTTTGTGGGGTGGCAGTGTCACTCCAGAGGTGGATGAAGAGGCTGCGACTGCAGCAGAAGAGGAAGCAGGAGGAGCCAGAGACCTTTCTTGGTTTTTGAGGAGTCTACTCCACTGTAGCTCGTGCTTAGCACTTAAATGCCTGGTCATGCAGGTTGAGAACGTTTATGCCTCGCTTCAGGCTCTGATTGCACAGCGTGCAAACCACTCATGTCTGGTCGTCAGCACATGGTCTGAAGAACTGCCACGCCAGGGAACTCCTTGGAGCTGGCTTTAGTGTGCTCGGTCCCTTGCTGCAGTGGGCAGTAGTAGGCGTACTGTCTAGAGGACTGCCGCTCCGCTTTTCCACCCTGCTCCCTCTTCTGCTGTGCTGGTGGCTCTGTGCGACCACCGCCTCTTCCTCCGAACTACACAGGTCACTCGCATGACCTTGATTTCATGTGGGGGTCGAGGACATCATCGTCCTCCACATCATCTTCCACCCAGTCTTCACCCCTGACTCCCTTGTCGGTCTGCACACTTTCGAAAGCCCCAGCATTTTGCACCTGTGTTTAGTCATCATCCGAGACGTACTGCGATGGTCCTCCCATGTACTCATCTTGAAAGATAAGTGGTTGGGCATTGGAGCAGGGCTAGGTGGATGGCCCTGGGAAACCCTGCTAACAGTCATCAAAAAGCAGAAGAGACTGCTGCATGACTTGGGGCTCAGATTGCTTAACTGATTTGCAAGTGGGTGAGGTGAAAGACTGATGGACATCAGTTGCAGGTGCCAACTGTGGTCTTTCAGCAGTAGACTGGGTGGGAGACAATGTGAAGGAACTGGATCCACTGTCAACAACCCAATCTACTATCACCTGTACTTGTTCAGGCCTCACCATTCGTAGAGCAGCATAATGCCCGACCAAATACCGCTGCAGGTTGTCGCCTACTCGCACCTGAGGAAGGGGTTTCACTTGTGCGTGTAGCTGGCACAGATCAACCACGTCCTCTCCCTGCAACAGGAGCTCCACCAGCAGCACCACGACCTAGGCCACGTCCCTTATTTGTTGCTCTCCTCATATTTTTCAAATTTAGGATCTTGCCCTAAATGGGTGTTAAATTAATAGTAGAATAGAACGACAGTATGTAAAGGGTGTATCTCACACGGTCTGAAGCAGTGTAGGCCTGAATTAAATATTTATTTGCACAAAATGGCTGTATTTCAAAATACCTGAATAGTATTTTCCAGATCTGCAAGTGTTAAATTCAAGTTTAATATATACAGCTTTCACATTCTGTTAGCAAAAAAATACTTGTAGGGCAATCCACAACAGCTGGATTAGTCAGTGTGCAATTTAAGGTAGAAATACACCCATCATTTTCTGGGGTTTGAAAAGCACACTTTTTCCCCAAAATACAGTATTTTCCAGATCTGCAAGTGTTAAATTCTAAATAGAACCCCTGTATTTGTGCAGGACACAATCATTTTACCCTGCCCTGAGGCCATTGACCAAAAAGAAATATAACTTTTATAATTCTGTTAGGTGGGTGTTGGCGGCGGCCATTTTAGGCTTGCTCAGTGCACCAGCACCGCATCTGAGTTTTTGGGACATTGCAAATCACCATTTTTTGGGGGCAAACTACAACATCTGGATTAGTCAGTGTGCAATTTAATCACTTAAGGACCACAGGTTTATACCCCCCTAGTGACCAGGCCCTTTTTTACAAATCGTCACTTTACAACTTTAACGGTTTATTGCTCGGTCATGCAACTTTGCACCCAAATGAATTTTACCTCCTTTTCTTCTCACAAATACAGCTTTCTTTTGGTGGTATTTGATTGCTGCTGAGATTTATTTTTCTGATATTAATCAAAATAGACCGCAATTTTCAAAAAAAAAAAAAAAGTGTATTTTTAACTTTCTCTGGTTAAATTGTTCAAATATAATTACATTTCTATACAAGTTTGTGTCAGAATTTATTGTGCTACATGTCTTTGAGAAAAAAAAAAATTATCCAATAAGTGTATATTTATTGGTTTGCACAAAAGTTATAGCGTTTACAAACTATGGTACAAAAATGTGAATTTCCGCAATTTGAAGCAGCTCTGACTTTCTGAGCACCTGTCATGTTTCTTGAGGTGCTAGAATGCCAGGATAGTATAAATACCCCCCAAATGACCCCATTTTAGAAAGAAGACACCCCAAAGTATTCGCGGAGGGGCATTTTGAGTTCATGTAGGATTTAATTTTTTTTCACAAGTTAGCGGAAAATGACACTGAGGAAAAAAAAAAAAATTATAAATTAAGTTTCCATTTCTGCTAACTTCTGGCAAAAAAAAATAATTAAAAATCTCCCACGGACTCACTATGCCCCTCAGTGAATACCTTGGGGTGTCTACTTTCTGAAATGGGGTCATTTGTGGGGTGTGTTTACTGTTCTGGCATTTTGGGTGGAGCTAAATTGTGAGCAACCCGGTCAAGCGAGCAACCCGGTCAAGCCTAAAGGTACTCGTTGGACTTTCGGTCCCTTTACGCACCTAGGCTGCAAAAAAGTGTCACATGTGAAGTATCGCCGTACTCAGGAGAAGTAGGGCAATGTGTTTTGGGGTGTATTTTTTACATATACCCATGCTGGGTGAGAGAAATATCTCTGTAAATTGACAACTTTGAATAATTTTTTTTTTAAAAAGGTTGTCATTTACAGAGATATTTCTCACACACAGTATGGGTATATGTAAAAATACACCCCAAAACACATTGCCCTACTTCTTCCGAGTACGGCTATACCACATGCGTGACACTTTTTTGAAGCCTAGGTGCGCAAAGGGGTCCAAATTCCAATGAGTACTTTTAGGATGTCACAGGGCATTTTTACGCATTTGGATTCCAAACTACTTCTCACGCTTTAGGGCCCCTAAAATGCCAGGGCAGTATAAATACCCCACAAGTGACCCCATTTTGGAAAGAAGACACCCCAAGGTATTCCATGAGGGGCATGGCGAGTTCATAGATTTTTTTTTGGGCACAAGTTAGCGGAAAATGTTTTTTTCTTTCTTTTTTTTCCTCACAAAGTCTCCCTTTCCGCTAACTTGTGACAAAAAGTTCAATCTTTCATGGACTCAATACGCACCTCAGCCAATACCTTGGGGTGTCTTCTTTCCAAAATGGGGTCATTTGTGGGGTGTTTGTACTGCCCTGGCATTTGAGGGTCTCCGCAATCACCACATGTATGGCCAGCATTAGGAGTTTCTGCTATTCTCCTTAGGCCTCATGCACACAACTGTTTGGGTTCGCATCAGACCCATTCATTTCAATGGGGCCGCAAAAGATGCAGACAGCACTCAGTGTGCTGTCCGCATCCGTGGCTCCGTCCCGCGGCCCCACTAAAAAAAAAAAATATGAAACATGTCCTATTATTGTCCGCGCTTTGAGGGACAAGAATAGGCATTTATATTGCCAACGCCTGTTCCGTAAATTGCGGAAGTCAACACGGGCGCCTTCCGTTTTTTGCGCATCCGCGGTTTGCGGACTGCAAAAAACTGCACGGTCGTGTGCATGAGGCCTTATATTGAGCATACGGGTAATGAGATATTTTTTTCCGTTCAGCCTCTGGGCTGAAAGAAAAAATGAACGGCACAGATTTCTTCATTCGTATCGATCAATGTGGATGAAAAAATCTCTGCAAAAAAAAATGTGCAAAAAAATAAATAAAAGCTGCGATCGCTAATAAAGATCCAAAAAGCTCAAAAGTGATCTTTATAGCACCGCAGCGATTTTACTGTGTTTTTGCAGTGATCAGAAAAAATAAAAATTCTGTCACTGCGGTGGTGACGGACTGAACACAAGTGTGCGCACAAGATCAGACCTGATCGGGCGAACACTGCGTTTTTTGTAGAGCCTAAGGTGACCCTAATGTACTGATATAGATCTGATTGCGATCAGTTTTGATCACTTACAGACACTATATAGTACTAGTGCTGATTAGCGACAGCAATGACGCTAATCAGTGACTGCGGTGCGGTGGGCTGGGCGCTAACTACCTAACAAGTAGCTAACTGGCGGTGATAAGGGACCCTTATGCTCCATTCACACGTCCGCAATTCTGTTCCGCATTTTGCGGAACGGAATTGCAGACCCATTCATTTCTATGGGGACAGACTTTGTCCCGCTCGGCTCCGGAATTGCGGATCTGCACTTCCGGGTCCGCACTTCTGTTCTGCAAAAATATAGAACATGTCCTATTCTTGTCTGCAATTGCGGACAAGAAAAGGTATTTTCTATATAGTTCTGGCGGATCTGCAAAATGCGGAAAGCACATTGATGGTGTCAGTGTTTTGCGGATCCGCAAAACACATACGGACGTCTGAATGGAGCCTTACAGGGGGGTGATCAAGGAGTCTATATGGGGTGATCAGGGGTTAATAAAGGGTTAATAAGTGACAGGGGGGTGTAGTGTAGTGTGGTGCTACTTACAGAGCTGCCTGTGTCCTCTGGTGGTCGATCCAAGCAAAAGGGACCACCAGAGGACCAGGTATATCAGACGCTGTTAACAAAACAGCGTCTAATATACCTTTCTGGGGTTTTAAAAAAACAAAAACAAAAGAAAAACGCATTTACAGCCTGCCAGAGAATGATCGCTGCTGGCAGGCTGTAGATCAACTTGTTAACTTCGCAATCCTGTGAGCGCGTGTTCACAGGAAATCTCGGTTCACGCGAGAACGCCAATAGGCGTCGCTGAGCCTGAGATTGCCGCCGCCCAGACGCCTATCGGCGTTACGTGTGCGGCAGGCGGTTAAGGTAGAAATACACCCATCATTTTCTGGGGTTTGAAAAACACTAAATATTTTCCAGATCTGCAAGTGCTAAATTCAAGTTTAATATATACAACTTTCACATGGTTAGCAAAAAAATACTTGTATGGCAATCTACAACATCTGGATTAGTCAGTCAGTGTGCAATTTATAGTAGAAATACACCCATCATTTTCTGGGGTTTGAAAAACACACTTTTTTAAAGGGTATATCTCACACGCCCTGTCCCACACTAGGCCGCAATTTAAAATTCATGCCCAAAATGGCTGCATTTCAAATACCTGAATAGAAAGCTTGTATTTAAAAGGGTGTATCTCACATGCTCTAACCCACACTAAGCTGAAATTAAAAGGTGTGCCCAAAATAGCTGTATTTCAAATAACTGAATATAACCCTTGTATATAAAGGGTGTATCTCACAATGACATCTGCAGCAAAGGCTGGCAATTTTTTTTTGTGCAAATGGGTGTTTAACCGCCTCCGGACCGCCTAACGCAGGATCGCGTTCCGGAGGTGGCAGCCCTGCGCACAGTCACGCATCTACGCGTCATCTCGCGAAACGCGAGATTTCCTGTGAACGCGTGCACGTTCACAGGATCGGAAGGTAAGCGAGTGGATCTCCAGCCTGCCAGCGGCGATCGTTCGCTGGCAGGCTGGAGATGCGATTTTTTTAACCCCTAACAGGTATATTAGACGCCGTTTTGATAACAGCGTCTAATATACCTGCTACCTGGTCCTCTGGTGGTCCCTTTTGTTTGGATCGACCACCAGAGGACACAGGTAGCTCAGTAAAGTAGCACCAAACACCACTACACTACACCCCCCCTGTCACTTATTAACCCCTTATGAACCCCTGATCACCCCATATAGACTCCCTGATCACCCCCCTGTCAGGCTGCATTCAGATGTCCGTATGCAAAACACATACAGGCGTCTGAATGGAGCCTTACAGGCATCTGAATACTCCCCTGGCATTCTAGGGGCCCTAAAGTGTGAGAAGAAGTCTGGGATCCAAATGTCCTCATAAAAGGAATGTGGGCCCCTTTGCGCATCTAGGCTGCAAAAAAAGTGTCACACATCTGGTATCGCCGTACTCAGGAGAAGTTGGGCAATGTGTTTTGGGGTGTCATTTTACATATACCCATGCTGGGTGAGATAAATATCTTGGTCAAATGCCAACTTTGTATAAAAAAAAAAAATGGGAAAAGTTAGTCTCCCACCCAGTCTACTGCTGAAAGACCACAGTTGGCACCTGCAGCCGATGTCCATCAGTCTTTCACCTCACCCACTTGCAAATCAGTTAAGCAGTCTGAGCCCCAAGTCATGCAGCAGTCTCTTCTGCTTTTTGATGACTGTTAGCAGGGTTTCCCAGGGCCATCCACCTAGCCCTGCCCCAGAAATGAGAGAGAGATTGAGTGCACCGATGCCCAACCACTTATTTTTCAAGATAAGTACATGGGAGGACCATCGCAGCAAGTCTCGGATGATGACGAAACACAGGTGCCAACTGCTGGGGCTTTCAAAAGTGTGCAGACCGACAAGGAAGTCAGGGGTGAAGACTGGCTGGAAGATGATGTGGAGGACGATGAGGTCCTTGACCCCACATGGAATCAAGGTCATGCGAGTGACCTATGTAGTTCGGAGGAAGAGGCGGTGGTCGCACAGAGCCACCAGCACAGCAGAAGAGGGAGCAGGGTGCAAAAGCAGAGCGGCCGTCCTCTAGACAGTACGCCTCCTACTGCCCACCGCAGCAAGGGACCGAGCACACCAAAGCCAGCTCCAAGGAGTTCCCTGGCGTGGCAGTTCTTTAGACAATGTGCTGACGACAAGACACGAGTGGTTTGCACACTGTGCAATCAGAGCCTGAAGCGAGGCATAAGCGTTCTCAACCTGAGCACATCCTGCATGACCAGGCATTTAAGTGCTAAGCACGAGCTGCAGTGGAGTAGACACCTCAAAAACCAAGAAAGGTCTCTGGCTCCTCCTGCTTCCTCTTCTGCTGCAGTCGTGGCCTCTTCATCCACCCCTGGAGTGACAGTGCCACCCCGCAAACAGAGGATCTGCCAGCAACGTCAACACCTGGGTCACCAAGCATCTCCACAATGTCCCACGGAAGCGTTCAGCTCTCCATCTCCCAAACGCTGGAGAGGAAGCGGCAGTACCCCCCCTACCCACCCACAATCCCTAGCCCTGAATGCCAGCATTTCTAAATTACTTGCCTTTGAAATTCTGTCATTCCATCTGGTGGAGACGGATAGTTTTAAAGGCCTTATGGCGGTGGCTGTCCCACAGCAAGTCGTGCCCAGCCGCCACTACTTTTTAAGGCGAGCCATCCCTTCCCTTCACAACCAAGTAGGGGACAAAATCAGGTGTGCTACATCTGTGGCAAGGTGCACCTGACTAGGGATACGTGGACCAGTGAGCACGGTCAGGGCAGTTATATCTCCATAACAGCACACTGATTAAATGCAGTGCCGGCTGGGCCTGAGGCGGATAGCAGTTTGGCGCATGTCCTTCCACCACGGAGGATTGCAGGGCGCATCAGATTGCTTCCTACTCTGCTTCCTCATCCGGTCAGCGTAACACCTTCACCACCAACTTCAGCACAGCCAGGGGTAAACGACAGCAGGCAGTTTTAAAACTTATATGTTTGGGGGGACAAACCCCACACAGCGCAGGAAGCTGTGGACGGGCCTTGAACAACAGACCGATGAGTGGTTTGTGCCAGTCAGCCTCAAGCCTGGCGGTGTGCGATAATGGGCGAAATCTCATAGCAGCTCTGGGACTAGCCGGTTTGACGCACATCTATTGCCTGGCGCATGTGCTGAATTTGGTGGTGCAGAGATTCCTTAAAAATTACCCCGACATTTCAGAGCTGCTGCATAAAGTGCGGGTCGTCTGTGCGCGCTTTCAGCGTTCTCACCCTGCTGCTGCTGCTCGCCTGTCAGCGCTGCAGCGTAACTTCGGCCTTCCCGCTCACCGCCTCATATGCGACGTGCCCACAAGGTGGAACTCCACCTTGCACATGCTGGCCAGACTGTGCGAGCAGCAGCAGGTGATAGTGGAGTTTCAGCTGCAGCACGCATGGGTGAGTTCCTCGGCAGAACAGCACCACTTCACCACCAATGACTGGGCCTCCATGCGAGACCTGTGTTCCTTGTTGTGCTGTTTCGAGTACTCCACCAACATGGCCAGTGCCGATAACGCCGTTCTCAGAGTTACTATCCCACTTCTATGCCTCCTTGAAAAAACACTCCTGGCGATGATGGAAGAGGATTTGGCACAGGAGGAAGAGGTATCATTTCGTAGGGTTTCTGGACAGTCATTCACAAGTGGCTCCGAGGGTGGGTTCCTGCACCCACAAACCCAACATACACAATTGCCCAGCCAGGGCACAGTGATGGAGGATGGAGGATGAGGATGAACCATGTTCACAGCAGGATGGCACCCAGACCAGCTCATGGCCATCACTGGTGTGTGGACGGGGGATACAGAGAACACAGACGATACACCTCCCACAGAGGACAGATTTTCATTGCCTTTGGGCAGCCTGGCACACATGAGCGATTACATGCTGCATTGTCTCAGCAACGACCGCCGAGTTGCCCACATTCTAACTTGCGCTGATTACTGGGTGGCCACGCTGCTGGATCCCCGTTACAAGGACAACGTACCGTCCTTAATTCCGTCACTGGAGCGTGATCGTAAGATGCGCGAGTACAAGCGCACGCTGGTAGATGCGCTGCTGGTGGCATTCCCACCTGACAGCGGGGGCACAGTGGAAGCACAAGGCGAAGGCAGAGGACAAGTAAGAAGTCTCCAACGCAGCAGGGGCAGCGCCAGCACCTCAGAAGGCAGGGTTAGCATGGCCGAAATGTGGAAAAGCTTTGTCAGCACGCCACAACAACCAGCACCACCAGCTGATATGGAACGTCTTAGCAGGAGGCAGCATTTCACCCAACATGGTGGAGCAGTATGTTTGCACACACCTATACGTACTGAATGACGGGTCTGCCCCCATCAACTTCTGGGTCTCCAAATTGAGCTTGCCCTTTACTCCTTGGAGGTGCTGGCCTGCCCTGCCCTGCCCTGCAGCCAGTGTATTATATGAACGTGTGTTTAGCATGGCAGGGGGCGTCATCACAGACAAGCGCAGCCGCCTGTCCACAGCCAATGTGGACGAGCTCACGTTCATTTCACTACTTTGTCATTTACATTTTATGGTGAAATTAACAAATTTTTGGGTTATAGTACCACTGCTATACCTAGTAGACAGGTTAAAAAAATTAAAAAATTGTCAGTTATATATTCTGGTGAAATTCACCAATTTTTGGGTGTGATGTACCACTCCTATACCTAGTAGACCAAAAACAAAATAAAAAAATTGTCAGTTACATTTTTTGTGAAATTCACCAATTTTGGGGTGCAATATACCCTCCTCTACCTAGCTAACAGCTTAATAAATTTCAATAATTTTTCTGTTACATTCTTGGGTTGACATTATAGAATTTTAGATGTGAATAAACACCTGCTATGCATAGGTGACAGGGAATAAAATGTAATAAATTATTCAGTAATTAATGCGCACCACATCCTATGCTTAAACTTTGAAAAGTTGTCACACTTATGCTTTAATAATTTCTCAAATATTTCAACTTAAATGTAAAATTTGAAAAAATGGATCCTCCCTTAAATTTAGTCTTTTTCTCACGCTCCCTCTCCGGCCTGGAACCCTGATTCCCCACCACCCGTAATCACCATGGTAGGTAAATAAAAGAACATCGAAAGCTGATAGAGCAGATCTCAAATTGGATCGAGAACATCACGGGGACATGGTGGGGCAGTAAGTGTGCACACACCTTCACGAACTAACTGACAGGGGTCAGCCCCTGCAACTTCTGGGTCTCCAAATTGGGCACATGGACTGAGCTTGCCCTTTACCCCTTGGAGGTGCTGGCCTGCTCTGCAGCCAGGGTATTGTCTGAACGTGTGTTTAGCATGACTGGAGGGGGTTATCACAGGTTATATTTCCCAATGTTTTGGGTGGTACCCCAATTTAAAAAATAAAAATGTAAAAACCAGTGTAGGCTATCCACCGCCTCCTCAACCTCCTACTCCATATGGACCTGGTACTCCAAGATCAAGATTATTATTTATTATCTTTACGTATTTTATGTTATTTAAAGTAATTTCCCTATCCACTTGTCATGCTCTTAACCACATTTTGACGCAATTTGCAGCCCTACATGACATTTTTACAGGCATTTTGGTGCTCAAAAGTTTGGGTCCCCATTGACTTCAATGGGGTTCGGGGTCAAGTTCGGGTCAGCAAAGGCTGCCAAATAATATTTTTTTGCCCAAACGGGTGTTTGTTTAATAACTGAATATGACCCTGGAATTTTCAAATGTCTTGATGCTGCAAGGGCGCAACAATTGTGTATTTTGCCCAAAAAAGGGTGTTTTATTAATACAAGAATATAACCCCTGTATATACAGGGGTTCTCACACGCCCTGACCCACACTAGCTCGCAATTTAAGATTTATGCCCAAAATGGCTGTATTTCAAATATCTGAATATAACCCAAATATACCATATAAAGGGTGTGTCTCACAATGACATCTGCAGCAAAGGCTGCCAATTTTTATTTTTTTTGCCCAAAAGGGTGTTTGTTTATGGCTACTTTCACACTGGCGTTTCAGGGTCCGCCTGTGAGATCCGTTTCAAGGCTCTCACAAGTGGCCCCAAACGGATCAGTTTAGCCCCAATGCATTCTGAATGGATGCGGATCCATTCAGAATGCATCAGTTTGGCTCCGTTCCGCCTCCATTCCGCTCTGGAGGCAGACACCAAACGGATCCCTACTGACTTACAATGTAAGTCAATGGGGACGGATCTGTTTACATTGACACAATATTGGTGCAATTGTAAACGGATCGGTCCCCATTAACTTTCAATGTAAAGTCAGGAGTCCCTATTAATATACCATTGGATCGGAGTTTTCTCCAATCCGATGGTATATTTTAACTTGAAGCGTCCCCATCACCATGGGAACGCCTCTATGTTAGAATATACCATCAGATTGGAGTTAGATCCTGAAAACTCAGATCCGACAGTATATTCTAACACAGAGGTGTTCCAATAGTGATGGGGACGCTTCAAGTTAGAATATACTAAGAACTGTGTACATAACTGCCCCCTGCTGCCTGGCAGCACCCAATCTCTTACAGGGGGCTGTGATCCGCACAATTAACCCCTCAGGTGCCGCACCTGAGGGGTTAATTGTGCGAATCGCAGCCCCCTGATCGGGGGCTGCCAGGCAGCAGGAGCCAGGCCCCCCTCCCTCCCCAGTATTAAAAGCATTGGTGGCAGTGGCCACAGGCTAACAACCCCCCTCCACCCATCATTGGTGGCAGCGGAGCGGCATTTCCGATCGGAGTCCCAGTTTAATCGCTGGGGCTCCTTTCGGTTACCATGGCAGCCTGCGCTCCTCCTACTGGTAAGAGACAGGCCACCAATGCTTTTAATACAAGGGGGGGGGGGGCCGCACTGGCCACCAATGCTTTTAATACTGGGGAAGGAGGGGGGTCTGGTCCCTGCTGCCTGGAAGCACCCAGAGGGCTGAGATCCGCACAATTAACCCCTCAGGTGTTAATTAAATCCTCAGGGGTTAATTGTGTGGATCCCAGCCCCCTGTAAGAGATCGGGTGCTGCCAGGCAGCAGGGGGCAGTTATGTACACAGTTCTTACTTGAAGCATCCCTGAACGATCGTGAACTCAGATCTGAAAAAGCTGTTATGCAGACGGATCCGCACTGAACG
The DNA here is from genome assembly GCF_905171765.1 of Bufo bufo. Lineage (NCBI taxonomy): Eukaryota > Metazoa > Chordata > Amphibia > Anura > Bufonidae > Bufo > Bufo bufo. Next base: position 112,799,953 of record NC_053395.1, on the reverse strand, counting down.
GATACCATCGTTTGCATTTATAGGTGCGGATCCGTCTGTGCAGATACCAGACGGATCCGCACCAAGCGCAGGTGTGAAAGTAGCCTAATAACTGAATATGACAGCATTATATAACCCTGGAATTTCAAACGTCTTGATGCTGCAAGGGCGCAACAATTGTGTATTTTGCCCAAAAAAGGGTGTTTTATTAATAGAAGAATATAACCACTGTACCTCACAATGTGTATCTCACAATGACTTCTGCAGCAAAGGCTGCCAAATATTTTTTTTTGGTCCAAACGGGTGTTTGTTTAATAACTGAATATGATAGCAGTATATAACCCTGGAATTTCAAACATCTTGATGCTGCAAGGCCTGAAAAATTGTGTATTTTGAACAAAAAAAAAGGTGTTTTATTAATAAAAGAATAAAACCCCTGTATATAAAGGGTGTATCTCACACGCCCTGACCCACACTAGGTTGCAATTAAAGATTTATGCCCAAAATGGCTGTATTTCAAATACAGATACAACATTGCTAGCGCTCCCACTGGAATCGTGTGAGCGCATAGCGATATCGAATTTAAATCGTAAACCCGAAGCTTCTAAATAGACCATTGAGAAAATTCAGGGTGCAATGTTGGCTTGTGAACACCAGATGGCGCATGGAACTGCAGTCAGCATTAGTATACAGCCCTTATGAGACGCGATTCACGCGCATATGTAATTGCCTATTTGTCGCATAACAAACTATCCAACATAAGAGGAAATTATAAATCAGTAATGAGAATCGTTACGGATTTATAATTTTACTCTTTATGTAAAATTATAACACCATCTGGTGTTCACAAACCAACATTGCACCCTGAATTTTCTCAATGGTCTATTTAGGACGCTTGGTGATTTAGATTCGATATCACTATGCGCTTACGAGATTCCAGTGGGAGCACTAGCGATGTTAAGCGTTTTTTACACTATTCATGAATATTCTAAGTTAGAACGAATTTATAGTACTATAGCGAATATATTCGTATTGTATAATATTCATCTTTTTAGCACCATCGGATGTGAGTAAAATACTGAAGACTCATAACCGATGGTATAGTTTAACCACGTGTTTGTAATAGGGATCTAAAGTTAGTGAGTGGACCTCCTATTTTATAATCTCAGTGGTCTCAAAATAGAATATATACGGAACTGAGAATGCCTTTATGTATTTAAATTAATATATAACTTTTATTTTGTCATATAAAATAAGTGAGACAGTTAGGTGTAGTAGAAACCTGCACTATAGAAGATAGGGGGCGCACTGGGTCTGTAGTTGCAAATAAGGCCCAGTATCCTAGTCTATTGGGGGAATGCTGGAGAGGAGCCTACTAATCAGGACCCTAACTCTCCCTAGATGCTCGCCCTACTTGGCCTAGTCTACTGAATGTGGTTACCTCAGTGGCTGTAGTCGGGGCACTCGTCCTTATAAGGACGACCCCCCAGCCTCAGGAACCTCGGGCCTGTGCTGTACAGCCCTATGCTCTTACCTCCCTAGTAAATGTCAATTGTACCTTTAGCCAACGCGTTTCACCAAGTGTGGACTCGGCTCGTCAGGGATATTGGTTGACAGAGCACCGGATGCAGTGGCTGTGCGTCTGTTCTCTTCTTGTGGCAGTGGCAATCTTTGATACTCCTGCGTCTCCTTTTAAGCGCGCCGCTCCTCCCACATTGTGCGTCAGTAGTCACATGCCCTCTTCATACGGAGACACACATCACGAGGTACCGCCTCATTACGAGTACGGGCTCGCTGCGCTCCGTCACTACCCGGAAGTGACATGTTATGTGGGCGTGGTGAGTTGCTATGGGGATCTAACTCCGCGTCCCCGGCTAGACTTAAGTACAACAAGTCTCTAATAGTGATCGCTGTATAGCAATCTTGGTACCGTCTGAGTCAGAGGAAGAAACAGGTGATTACAGCATGGATTAGAGATGGCGTTAACTCTTTGTCCTGAACAAAGCTCCGGACCCTAATGAGAACATTTAAGTCTATTCTACATAACCTGGGTATTGCCTCAGTGTTTGTATATTTTAGAGGTGCTGGTCAGGTTATAGGGACTATATACAATACTAGACTTCTGTGTATATATCAAACAGGTATACCAGTACATCATCAGTACCCGTCTCTATAATTTATATAGATATATATGCACAGGGTAGATCTGAGTGGACACAGAGTAGATTAACTAGAGGCACTGATCATGACAATGGGATTCAATCTATTACCTGTGTGCCATATACACAGAGAGTAGCTGTACCAAGGCATCATCAGTGCTAATTCATATAGTCATTTGAATGTATGGATTATCCATTACTATCAGCAATAACCTATACATGTACATGAAGACGATGCTATGGATAGTGGGTAGGTATGGAGGGGTGGATTGGTTGGTGTCCTGGATGTGTAGCCGTATAGTTTGGTCTACTGTATATTAGATTTTTTTACAGGAATGGCTTGTATGAGAGGTACTCATTTAGACCATTAGGTGTCACTGATTTAAGTTTAAAGATCCATCTCGTTTCTGCCTTTAGGATCATATGACGTGCCACTGATGTATCCTTATTATTTTGGATGTCATTAATGTGGTCTCTGATTCGTCGCCTGAATTCCCTCTTCGTTTTGCCAACATAGTCAAGGGGGCAGGAGCATTGTGCCAGATACACTACACCCATAGTGAGGCAGTTTATATAGTCACGTAGTGTGTATTCTATATGTGTAGAGGAACTTGTAAACTCCTTAGTTTTCAATACTTGACTGCAGGCCGTGCATCTTCCACATTTAAAGGTACCAGTCGGCCTCCTTGACAACCAGTTTCCAGGGTTCTGAGGGGGCTGATGGTGACTGTTAACCAGTCTGTCCCTTATGCTCCTACCCTTCCTATATGTTATAGGACCTTATCCCTTAATGTTTTCCAGATCTGGGTCTGTTTTAAGTATGTCCCAGTGTCTGGATAGCACCTGTCTGACTTGCTGGTGTGCGTCATCAAAACTGACAATGATTCGAGCAGAATTCTGCATCTTCATTGGCCCCCTCTCTTTTTTTGGTATGAGCAGAGTGTCTATTTTCCGAGCATGCTGCCTCAAAGGCCACTCCGTCTGGGTAGCCTCTTTCCCTGAATCTGTATCTCAGATCCTTTGCTTCACTTTAGAATTTTTTCATAGTGGAGCAATTACAGCAGAGTCTGAGATATTGACTCTTGGGAATGCCTTTCCGTAGGGCATAGGGGTGGGCACTTTCCCAGCGGAGCATACTGTTCGTGGCCGTCTTTTTACGGTAGATGGAGGTAGTTATGTTGTTCCCTGAGCCTCTTTCTATCAGTACATCCAGGAATGGCAAGGAGTCATGGTTGTGTTCAGAGGTAAACCTGAGGCCCAGGTCATTGTTGTTAATTAACTCCATAAAAGACTCCTCTGATCCTCTCCATAGTACAAAGATATCGTCTATGAACCTTAGCCAGACAATTATCATCTCTTGCCACTTATCCATCTTCTCCGATCCGATATATTTGGCTTCCCACCAACCCAGGAGCAAATTTGCGTACGACGGCGCACATGAACTGCCCATCGCAGTGCCCCTGAGCTGGTGGTAGTATCGGTCGAAGATGAAGTAGTTTCTAGTCAGGCTAAAGTTCAGTAGATCGAGTAAAAACGGTTATGCATAGAGCATCTTTTGTCCCTCATTGACAAGTAGCTTTCAACTGCTTTGAAACCTAGATGGTGTTTGATAGAGCTGTATAGGGCCTCAACATCTATGGATGCAAACATAGTTTGGTCGACCATACATACGCCACTGAGTCTCAGTAAGAGATCTGACGTGTCACTTATGTAGGACGGCAATGTTTCCACAAATGGTCTGATGATTTTATCAATATATATATTCCTGTATTTTGCCCCAGGCTCCCTAGCCCTGATACAATGGGGCGCCCTTTTAGTGGTGAGGTCCCTTTTATGGATCTTGGGTGTGGAGTAGAAGGTGGCCGTGACCGGAAACTTAGATGAGACAGAAAAGGACTTTCTCCTCCCTATCAATTTGTCCCTGAGTCCTTTAGTCAGGATCTGCCTTAGTTCTATGAGTAATAGGGGACCAGGATCCTGCGCTAGGACTTCGTATGTTTCCTTATCTTGAAGGATATCTAGGCACATCTTTTTGTAGATGTCCTGATCCATTACCACTAGATTCCCCCCCTTATCTGAGGGTTTTATTATAACATTGCGGTCCTTTTCTAGGTTCTTGAGGGCTATATGCTCTTCCTTATTCAGATTTAATGTACTCCTAGTTATATTGATTAGTTCCAGGTCCCTGGTTACTAGTTTGTGAAAAATGGAGACGCTTGAATCTGGTAGAGGAGGCGGCATCTGAGTACTTTTTAGTTTTAATTCAGTGAAGGGGCCCTCCCCTCTCTCTCGCCTTCCTCCATCAGATTCACAAGAGTGCATGTGGCTTCTAGTTCCCTAGGGTTCATGTTAAGTTCTCCATAATTCTTGTGGTCTTGAAGGCGGAAATGTTTATGCCAGAGTAATTTGCATGTGAATAAGGCTACATCTTTGCTCCATTCGAAAGTGTCATATCTAACTGTAGGGACAAAAGACAGCCCTTTACTTAGGAGGGATATAGCGCTAGAGGATAAGCTATGGGAAGAGAGGCTGATAATTTGCATTTTGTTAGTCAGTTTGTTTTGTCCTGGATCTCCCCCTACACTTTGTTTCTTAATTGATAAGGCATTGGTGTGGGGGGCTGGGCCAAAAAAGTAGAGGATGAGGCTGATGAGGGGGTAGGTGTTGGTCCCTGAGTGGTACATGTTAGGTTTCTCTCTCCGTACGTGTACCTATTGCCTGCTCGGGGTCGCCCTCTACCTCCTTTGCCCCTATATTTTTGTCCTCTACCACCTCTAGAGGGACCAACACCTACCCCCTCATCATCAGCCTCATCCTCTACTTTTTTGGCCCAGGCCCCCACACCAATGCCTTATCAATTAAGAAACAAAGTGTAGGGGGAGATCCAGGACAAAACAAACTGACTAACAAAATACAAATTATCAGCCTCTCTTCCCATAGCTTATCCTCTAGCGATATATCCCTCCTAAGTAAAGGGCTGTCTTTTGTCCCTACAGTTAGATATGACACTTTCGAATGGAGCAAAGATGTAGCCTTATTCACACGCAAATTACTCTGGCATAAACATTTCCCCTCACCCATGACGGCACCCCGTGCGACTCAGGACCTCCCATCAGGACAGGAAACCTGAGAAGATAAAAAGGACACACCTCCACCCAACACCAGTTCAGGTTTCCTGTCCTCCGGATGGGAGATCCTGAGAAGCAGCACTGCTGAAGACGTACCTCCAAGACACCGGAGCTGGGGAAGGTCTGTGGCTGTGTGTCGTGGGAAGTCCTATCCCTGGGGAGCGGTAGTTCTGTGGCCGTGCCGGAAGCCGCTCCCCATAAGTCTGCCTGCGCCTGCCCTCTCTCCAGCCCTGCGGGGAGCCGCTGTGGCCGTGTTCAGGCGGCTCCCCATCCTTTCCTCTCTCCCCGATTCCAAGATGGCGCCCGTGCGCTTATGCGCATGCGCGGGGCCGTCTCCTTGAGATGACGTCGGGGGGGCGGGGCTTCGCTCGGCAGGACCCGGAAGTAGAGGCCGGAGCGCGTCTTTTAAAAATACTGTCTCGTACCGGCAGGACAGGTAGTGGATCCTCTGGACCAGAGAGGCGATGGCGCGGGTTGTACTAGAGGACCGGTTCTAAGCAGTTACTGGTCTTCACCAGAGCCCGCCGCAAAGCGGGATGGATTTGCTGCGGCGGTAACTACCAGGTCGTGTCCCCTAGTAACAACTCGACCTCTCTGGCTGGTGATATGGCGTGGTACACAGGGAGAAGGCAAGAGCGAAGTCGGACGTAGCAGCGGTCAGGGCAGGCGGCAAAGGTTCAAAGGCGAGTGGACGGTAGCAACGGGTACGGCAACAGGTAAGGCAAACTAACATAGAAAGGAACGCTTTCTCAGAGGCACAAGGATCCGGCAGAAAGCTGTGGGAGGAGAAGGTATAAATGGGCAGTGCACAGGTGCAGCCTAATTAAGTCAGCACTGCCTCTCACAACCTTAACCCTTAATAACCCCTTTGGACCAGGCACCAATCACCTGTGCACTGGTCCTTTGAATCTAGAGTCCCGGCGCGCGCGCGCCCCCTAGAGAGCGAGGACGCACACGCCGAGACGCTGGAGTGCTGCCTGGGGGCATACGCTGTGAGCGCTCCGAGGCCAGCAGGGGACCCGGAGCGCTCAGCGTAACAGTACCCCCCCCCCCCCCCCCTTTGGTCTCCCTCCCTTTTTGGTACTGAAGAATTTGCGGATGAGACTGCGGTCCAGGATGTTCTCCTCCGGCTCCCATGACCTCTCCTCAGGACCGCAGCCCTCCCAGTCGACCAAAAAAAAAATCTTTTCCCCCGGGAGATCTTGGTCGCCAAGATCTCCTTGACAGAGAAAATATCGGAGGTACCGGCGACAGGGGTGGGAGAAACAAGCTTGGGAGAAAAACGGTTAAAGACAGCAGGTTTAAGAAGGGAGACATGGAAGGAGTTATGGATTCGGAGGGAGGGAGGGAGGAAGATGGAGCTGATAAGAAACTTGATTGATACGACTCTTGATTTTATAGGGTCCCAAGAAACGAGGGCCCAACTTGTAACTTGGGACCCTAAATCGGATGTACCTAGAGGAGAGCCACACCTTGTCACCCGGGCGAAATTCCGGTGGAGATCTGCGTCTCTTGTCAGCTTGAACCTTCATACGGGCAGAAGCCCTGAGGAGAGCAGCATGGGTTTCTCGCCAGATGGAGGAAAAATCCTGTACAAGACTGTCAACGGCAGGTACAGAAGAAGGAGTGGGAGACTTCGGCAGAGGTGGAAGAGGATGACGGCCGAAAATTACAAAGAAAGGAGACTTGTTAGAGGAAGAGGATTGTTTGTAGTTGTAGGAGAACTCCGCCCAGGGAAGTAGATCAGCCCAGTCGTCATGGCGTGAGGATACAAAGTGACACAGATAGTCACCCAAAATCTGGTTCACCCATTCTACTTGGCCGTTAGACTGAGGATGATACGAAGAAGAAAAGTCCAATTTGATCCCGAGCTGAGCACATAGAGCCCTCCAGAATTTGGAGACGAATTGTACCCCACTATCCGAGACAATATGTTTGGGAAGGCCATGGAGACGGAAGATGTGTTGGAAAAATTGGCCAACATGGGTGCAGAGGGTAGACCGGGCAGGGGTACAAAGTGAGCCATCTTGGAGAAGCGATCCACCACGACCCAAATAACGGACTTGCCATGGGAGGAGGGAAGATCTGTAATAAAGTCCATGGCGATGTGAGACCAGGGAACTTCAGGAACAGGTAGAGGCAAGAGGAGACCCGCTGGTTTCTGGCGAGGCGATTTATCCCGGGCGCAAATCATACAGGCCTGGACGAAGTCCGAGACATCTTTCTCCAGAGAAGGCCACCAGTACCTTTGGGAGATTAGTTGGAGAGACTTTAGCACCCCTGGATGACTGGCAAAAGGGGAGGCGTGGCCCCACTTGAGGATTCGCAGCCGCTGACGTGGAGGTACGTAGGATTTGCCAGGAGGAAGAAGGCGCAGGTCCACGGGAGCGACTGTAATAAGGCGTTCTGGAGGGATAATATATTGAGGTGTTAACTCGTCGCCCACCACATCAGAGGAGCGAGACAGAGCATCTGCCCTAATGTTCTTACAAGCCGGACGGAAATGGATCTCAAAGTTAAAGCGGGCGAAGAACAGAGACCAACGAGCCTGACGGGGATTTAATCTCTGAGCAGACTGGAGATAAAGCCAGGTTCTTGTGGTCTGTGAAGATGTACACAGGATGTGTGGCCCCTCGAGTAAATGTCTCCATTCCTCCAGTGCCAATTTAATAGCCAGCAGTTCCCTGTCCCCAATGGAGTAATTTCTCTCAGCGGAAGAGAATGTTTTTGAAAAGAAGCCACAAGTTAAAGTTTTGCCCCGGGAAGACTTCTGGGTGAGGACAGCTCCGGCTCCCACCGAGGAGGCATCCACTTCAAGAGAGAAGGGCTTGGTGGAATCTGGTCTAGAGAGAACGGGTGCAGAGGCAAAGGCAGATTTCAGGGACTGGAAGGCTTCCTCGGCTTGGGAAGGCCAGGATTTGGGGTTAGCTCCTTTTCTAGTGAGAGCCACGATAGGAGCTACCAGAGTGGAATAGTGAGGGATGAATTGCCTGTAGTAATTCGCAAAGCCCAGAAAACTTTGTATGGCTCGGAGGCCAGAGGGACGTGGCCAATCCAGAACCGCCGAGAGTTTGGCTGGGTCCATTTGAAGTCCTTGGGCTGAGATAATGTATCCCAGGAAAGGCAGGGAGGTCCGTTCAAAAAGACATTTTTCAAGTTTGGCGTACAGGCGATTTCTCCTAAGACGAGTAAGAACTTGTTGCACATGGACCCGGTGTTGATCCAAATTGGAGGAAAAGATGAGGATATCATCCAGGTATACGACCACGCAGGTGTAAAGTAAGTCCCTGAAAATGTCATTGACGAATTCCTGGAAGACAGCAGGTGCGTTGCAGAGGCCGAAGGGCATCACCAAATACTCAAAATGGCCGTCCCTTGTGTTAAAGGCGGTCTTCCATTCGTCTCCCTCACGGATACGGATCAGATTATAGGCCCCTCAAAAGGTCCAATTTAGTGAAGATCTTAGCCCCTCGGAGACGATCAAATAGCTCAGAGATTAGAGGCAGAGGGTAACGGTTCTTGATGGTAATTTTATTAAGATCTCTGTAGTCAATGCAGGGGCGGAGGGAGCCGTCTTTTTGTCACGAAGAAAAAACCGGCCCCAGCAGGAGAAGAAGATTTTCTTATGAATCCTCTGTAGGTTCTCACGTATATAGTCGGACATGGCAAGAGTCTCAGGAGGAGAGAGAGGATAAATTCTGCCCCGGGGTGGAGTAGAACCGGGTATCAGGTCGATCGGGCAATCATAGGATCGGTGAGGAGGAAGAACCTCAGCTTGTTTCTTGCAGAAAACATCAGTGAAGGAATGGTATGGCTTGGGCAGCCCAGAAGGCGGAGAAACTTGCGGGTTCTGTTTGACCAGAGCAGGCTTGAGACAGCGGTCCGAACAGGAGGAGCCCCAACGCAGGATCTCACCGGTGGACCAATTCAGGACAGGACTATGACGTTGAAGCCACGGCAGACCCAGGAGGAGTTCGGAGGAACAGAAGGGAAGGACAAAGAACTCTAAAGTCTCGGTATGAAATATTCCGATGTCCATCTGCAGAGGCTGGGTACGGAACTGCACGGTGGCAGAGAGTCTCTCACCGTTAACAGTAGAGATGAAAAACGGCTTGGGTAGATGGATTACTGGAATACGGTACTTGTCAACCAAGGAGGCGTGAATGAAGTTGCCAGCTGAACCGGAATCCAAGAAGGCGGCTGCGGAGAAAGAGGACTTGGAAGAGATGATCAGCTGCACGGGTATGATGAGACGTGGAGAGGAAGAATCCACACCTAGCAACGCCTCTCCCACGCTTACTAGGCGCGAGCCTTTTTCCGAACGCGGTGGACGGAGAGAACAATCTCTAAGGAAGTGCTCGGTACTGGCACAGTACAGACATAGGTTCTCGTTTCTGCGGCTGCTTCGTTCTTGCGGAGTCAAGCGTGACCGATCCACCTGCATGGCTTCCGCGGCGGAAAACCCAGTAGCGGGTTGAGTTGGATGCGGAAAAACGGGAGCCAGACGAGGAAAGCGTCTAGGACGAGCTTTTTCCTTTTCAAGGAGGAGTTCCTCTTGTCTTTCGGCGAAACGTTAGTCTATCCTAGTGGCCAGCAAGATGAGGTCACTAAGAGTGGAAGGAAGCTCACGTGCAGCCAGAACGTCCTTTAATTCACTGTTAAGTCCTTTCTTGAAGGTGGCGCAAAGGGCTTCATTGTTCCAGTTCAGCTCAGAGGCCAGGGTGCGGAACTGAATGGCATAGTCACCCACGGAAGAACCTCCTTGGGTCAAATTTAGCAAGGCAGTCTCTGCGGAGGTAACCCGGGCAGGCTCCTCAAAAACATTCCGGAACTCTAGGCAGAAGCTCTGGACGGAAGTGGTGGCAGGATCTGCGCGGTCCCATAGTGGTGTAGCCCAGGCCAGGGCCTTCCCGGACAGTAAACTGAGAATAAAGGCTACCTTGGCTTGCTCAGAAGGAAACTGGTCGGACAGGAGCTCGAGGTGGAGAGAGCACTGCGACAAGAACCCACGGCACTGCTTAGGATCTCAGTCATATTTGTCTGGTGGTAACTGCAGGCGGAGGTGATGCAGCAGGAGCAGACGGAGGAGCTGGCTGTCGCAGAGAAGGCAGGAGCTGCTGCAACATAGCGGTCAACTGGGCCAGCTGTTGACCCTGCTGGGCCACAATGGTGGTGAGGTCCTCCAGGCTTGGCAGGGGAACATCACCGGGATCCATGGCCGGATCTTACTGTCACGTACCGGCAGGACAGGTAGTGGATCCTCTGGACCAGAGAGGCGATGGCGCGGGTTGTACTAGAGGACCGGTTCTAAGCAGTTACTGGTCTTAACCAGAGCCCGCTGCAAAGCGGGATGGATTTGCTGCGGCGGTAACTACCAGGTCGTGTCCCCTAGTAACAACTCGACCTCTCTGGCTGGTGATATGGCGTGGTACACAGGGAGAAGGCAAGAGCGAAGTCGGACGTAGCAGCGGTCAGGGCAGGCGGCAAAGGTTCAAAGGCGAGTGGACGGTAGCAACGGGTACGGCAACAGGTAAGGCAAACTAACATAGAAAGGAACGCTTTCTCAGAGGCACAAGGATCCGGCAGAAAGCTGTGGGAGGAGAAGGTATAAATGGGCAGTGCACAGGTGCAGCCTAATTAAGTCAGCACTGCCTCTCACAACCTTAACCCTTAATAACCCCTTTGGACCAGGCACCAATCACCTGTGCACTGGTCCTTTGAATCTAAGAGTCCCGGCGCGCGCGCGCCCCCTAGAGAGCGAGGACGCACACGCCGAGACGCTGGAGTGCTGCCTGGGGGCATACGCTGTGAGCGCTCCGAGGCCAGCAGGGGACCCGGAGCGCTCAGCGTAACAAATACAAATACGGCGGCAGGTTCAGGCAGCCAGCTGGGGCACAATTTGGATGTGCTGTGTAGCAATCCTGATGCAATCATGTCGGAGCCTACAGAGGGACACGCTGAACCCCAGGAACACTTGAGGCCTGCAAGTCCGGTACCGGTCTGAGGATGGGGGAAAAGGAAAAAGCTTCAAGGGTGAGAGCGTTCCTTTTTATTTCTAATGTGGTGTTTCTTATGATTGTCTTTAGATCCCTAAGCCACCTAAAAAATAGTCTTCCAAGACAAGACACAAGGAATGTAAAATGTCCCTATCTGCATCTTATCAGAAGGCGTTATGCTCAGCGTGTATAGATAAACTGGTAGCAGAGCAATCCCAGACCCTTACTAAATCCATGAAGTCTATTATTAAGGCATCCTTTAAAGCATTCAGTAAGAGCCGTGCCAGGACCCCAGATAAACCGGGGAGGGATACAGAGTACGACAGTATTGAGTTGGACTCTTCCGACGATGGTGGAGAATCCGGACAACTATTGACTAGTGATTCGGACTCTTCGGATGAAGATTATTCAGGGAGATCCTTCTTTTCCCCTGAGGATACGCAGCCGTTATTAAAAGCGGTCAAAGCAACCATGCAGTTAGAAGACGTTAAGCAGACCAGATCAGTTGTGGACCAGGCCTTTCAGGCATTAGGCCCTAAAAAACATCGGGTCTTCCCTATTCATGATAACATGCAAGCGATCATCAATAGAGAATGGAAAAATCCTGATAGAAAGTTTTTCTTACCCTCCTCGGTGAAAAGGAAATATCCTTATGAAGAAAAAAAAGTTTCCTCCAGCTGGGATAGGGCCCCTACGGTAGATGCTCCAGTCGCTAAGATAGCTAAGAGATCTGCCCTCCCCTTTGATCTTGGTTGCCTGTCGGACCCATTAGATAAGAAAGCAGACATATACCTAAAACGGGCATGGGAAACTTCCGCTACTTGTCTTAGACCCGCAGTTGCAGCCACTTGGGTATCCCGGTCCTTAAGATTGTGGATTGAACAGCTAGAGACACATCTTAAAAGAAAAAAAGCCCAGGGAGGAAATCTTAGCTTCTCTTCCTACCTTTGCTAAAGCGGCAGATTTTTTAACGGATGCTTCTACGGATGTTATGCGCTTTGCTGCCAAATCCTCAGCTATGACGAATGCGGCTAGAAGAGCCATTTGGCTTAGGTCATGGAAGGGTGACCAGGGGTCTAAGGCCAGACTCTGTGCCCTTCCGTGTGAGGGTGATAGATTGTTTGGGTCCTCCCTGGATGACATCTTGGAGAAGGCATCTGACAAGAAAAAAAAGGGTTTCCTGTCCCTCAGAAGCCCCCCTTTTTTCGTAAACCCCAGCAGGGCTTTAGAAGACAGAGGGGTAAGCCCTACGATAGGAAGGAAAGGGATAGATTTCCAAGAAATACTAGCGGCTTCCTGTTTAAATCCCAGGATAACAAACCAAAAGACAAGCAATGACGCCAGACTCCAGGTTGGGGGAAGACTCTCTGCCTTTCTCCCGGCTTGGGCGAACGTCACCCAAAACAAGTGGGTTTTGGGGGGGATAGCGGAGGGATTCAGGTTGGAGTTCCGCTCCTATCCCCAAGTCTTTTTCACCCACACTCCAACTCCAAAGGATCCTCTAAAATCCACAGTTCTGGAGAAAGAGGTTCAGTTATTGTTGGACAAAGGAGTGGTTTGCCAGGTCCCAAAGAAGGAGGAGGGCAGGGGGTTCTACTCCCCACTCTTTTTAATAAAGAAACCCAACGGTTCCTTTCGGATGATTCTGAACCTAAAACGGCTAAACAAATTCCTGAGATACAAGAAATTCCGGATGGAAACTATAGACCTGTTATACCAAGGTTGCTGGATGGCAAGTATAGACTTAGAGGATGCCTATTATCACATCCCAATTCACTCTTCCTCCCAAAAGTATTTAAGGACGGCTGTTCAAGTAAGGGGCCAACTTCTACACCTGCAATACAGGGCACTGCCGTTTGGGGTCTCTCAAGCCCCGAGAATTTTCACCAAGGTCGTGACGGAGATGGTGGCATTCCTTCGATCATCTGGGATAGTAGTAGTACCATATCTGGACGATTTTTGGTTCGTAGCCCAAACAAGGGAGCAGTTACAAACAGAGCTCGTCCTGGTGTGCTCTCTGTTGAAGGATCTGGGGTGGAAGATGAATCAGAAGAAATCTTGTCTAACCCCTTCTCAAATTTGCACCTTTTTAGGAATGCAGCTAGATTCCACGGCTCAGAAGACATTCCTCCCTCAGAAGAAAGTGTCCTCAACAATAGAGCATGTTTGGTTCCTTTTCTGGTCCTTCCAATGTTCCATCAGAGAGGCGATGGCAGTACTGGGGCACCTGACGGCTACAATTCCAGCCGTACCATTCGCTCAGATCCACACAAGCCCGTTACAGTCGGATATCTTGAAGATTTGGAATGGTCTTCCACAAACACTAGAGGAAAAATTTCATCTCTCCTCCAGAGCAAGGTACTCCCTTCTGTGGTGGACGTCCGAGAAGAACCTCTCGGTAGGAATGCCTTGGTCCTTCATGGAACCCATGCTGATAACGACAGACGCCAGTCCGTGGGGCTGGGGAGCTCATTCAGAGGGAAAATACTGGCAGGGAAGATGGGATTTAAAAACCCGGGACTGCACGTCAAATTACAAGGAGCTCAAGGCAGTAGAAAGAGTACTAAAAAGGTGGCAGTTCCAGATGTCTCCAACAGAAAGTTGGTCTTTTACTCGGACAATTCAACGACAGTTGCCTATATAAATCATCAGGGCGGAACAAAAGTACCATCCCTAATCTTCCTCTGCCAGGAAATTTTCAAAATAGCGGAAGACAGGAACCTGGTCTTATCCGCAATACATTTGAAAGGGAAAGAGAACACGGTGGTCGACTTTCTAAGCCGAGTAGAGCTCAGTCAGGCAGAGTGGAGTCTGAACGAGGAGGTTTTTTCCCAGATTGTAACAATGTTTGGGACCCCAACTATAGACCTCTTTGACACCCGGAAAAACAGGAAGACAAAGATTCTTCTCCCTAAATTACACAGAGAATCCTACAGCGGTAGACAGTCTGGCTCAGGATTGGAGCCAGGAACTCGGCTATGCCTTCCCACCTATTTCCCCAATTCCGCAGGTTCTGAAAAAAGTGCAGAGGGAGGGAGCCACCATAATCATGGCCCAAGAGAGTCTGGTACCCCACCCTCTTAAGTCTAGCCAGAAGCCCTCCCTGGGTGATCCCTCCAAGGGAGGATCTACTCTCCCAGGGGCCCGTATGGCATCCCAATCTGGGGATTCTTCAATTGGCAGTATGGAGATTGACAGGGACATCTGGTTGAAGAGAGGGCTTTCTAGCAAAGTTGTTTCCACCCTTCTAGGTAGCAAAAAAACTTCAACAGCTAGGAAGTATAATAGGGTGTGGAATGTCTTTTCTTCCTTTCTAGGTTCTAGCCCTGATCCATTTAGTCCTCCAGAAATCCCTAAGGTTTTAGACTTTTTACAAGCAGGGTTAGACAAAGGGCTCAAGGCCTCCACCTTAAAAGTCCAGGTGTCGGCCTTGAGCTACTTTTTTGACTTCCAATTAGCAATCAACCCGTGGGTCAAGCGTTTCCTTTCTGCCGCTGCCAGAATCTGTCCTTCCGTTAGACCTCTTTCCCCTCCTTGGGACCTGAATAGGGTCTTGACGGCACTAACCGATAGACGCTTTGAGCCCTTACTAGAGGTCCCAATTGACATCTTATCTATTAAAATGGCTTTCCTCCTGGCTATTACCTCTGCTAGGAGGATCTCGGAGATCCAGGCCTTCTCGGCATATCCGCCCTATACGATCATCCAGGATGACCAGATAGTTATCAGGCCCCTGCCTTCTTTTCTTCCCAAGGTTGTCTGATTTTCATAGGAGCCAAGACATTGTGTTGCCTTTTTTTCCTAACCCCTCCAATAGCTTGGAGGAAAAGTTTCATTGCCTGGATGTCAAGAGATGCTTGTTAGTCTACTTAGATGTCACGGCTCCTTGGAGAAAGGACGAGAACCTCCTGGTCCAGTTTTTAGGAGGAAATAATGGGGGAAAAAAAGCATCCCGCAGGGTTATTTCTAGATGGGTGAAGAAGGCCATAGCTAGAGCTTATATTTCCCTGGGTCTCCCCCCTCCTTCAGGTTTTGGGACCCATTCTACTAGGGCGGTGTCTACTTCGTGGGCTGAGAGAGCTGATGTATCTTTAGCCCAGATTTGCAGGGCGGCTACCTGGAGCTCCCCGCATACCCTTCTTAAACATTACAGATTACAGCTCCATTCTGATGCCTTTTTTGGGGAAAAAGTCCTTCAGGCTGTGGCTTCCCCCAGGTTCTACTTATAGTTTCTCGCACAGGGTGCCGTCATGGGTGAGGGGAAAACATTGCTTACCGGTAATCGTTTTTCTCGATACCCATGACGGCACCAGATATTTCCCTCCCCAAGTAGATATATATTTATGGCTTTTTGCCAGGTCTATATAAAGTAATATAGATATTTAAAAAAAAAAAAAAAAAAGGGTGTCTTTAACCCTTTGTCACTTCTCTCCGGAGAACAATTTATTTCTTCCACTGGTGTTGGGTGGAGGTGTGTCCTTTTTATCTTCTCAGGTTTCCTGTCCTGATGGGAGGTCCTGAGTCGCACGGGGTGCCGTCATGGGTATCGAGAAAAACGATTACCGGTAAGCAATGTTGTTTTCCGCCTTCAAGACCGCAAGAATTATGGAGAACTTAACATGAACCCTAGGGAACTAGAAGCCACACGCACTCTTGTGAATCTGATGGAGGAAGGCGAGAGAGAGAGGGGAGGGCCCCTTCACTGAATTAAAACTAAAAAGTACTCAGATGCCGCCTCCTCTACCAGATTCAAGCGTCTCCATTTTTCACAAACTAGTAACCAGGGACCTGGAACTAATCAATATTACTAGGAGTACATTAAATCTGAATAAGGAAGAGCATATAGCCCTCAAGAACCTAGAAAAGGACCGCAAACTTATAATAAAACCCTCAGATAAGGGGGGGGAACCTAGTGGTAATGGATCAGGACATCTACAAAAAGATGTGCCTAGATATCCTTCAAGATAAGGAAACATACGAAGTCCTAGCGCAGTATCCTGGTCCCCTATTTCTCATAGAACTAAGGCAGATCCTGACTAAAGGACTCAGGGACAAATTGATAGATGAGACAGAAAAGGACTTTCTCCTCGCTAAGTTCCCGGTCACGGCCACCTTCTACTCCACACCCAAGATCCATAAAAGGGACCTCACCACTAAAAGGGCGCCCCATTGTATCAGGGCTAGGGAGCCTAGGGCAAAATACAGGAATATATATTGATAAAATCATCAGACCATTTGTGGAAACATTGCCGTCCTACATACGTGACACGTCAGATCTCTTACTGAGACTCAGTGGCGTATGTATGGACGACCAAACTATGTTTGCATCCATAGATGTTGAGGCCCTATACAGCTCTATCAAACACCATCTAGGTTTCAAAGCAGTTGAAAGCTACTTGTCAATGAGGGACAAAAGATGCTCTATGCATAACCGTTTTTACTCGATCTACTGAACTTTAGCCTGACTAGAAACTACTTCATCTTCGACGACCGATACTACCACCAGCTCAGGGGCACTGCGATGGGCAGTTCATGTGCGCCGTCGTACGCAAATTTGCTCCTGGGCTGGTGGGAAGCCAACTATATCAGATCGGAGAAGATGGATAAGTGGCAAGAGATGATAATTGTCTGGCTAAGGTTCATAGACGATATCTTTGTACTATGGAGAGGATCAGAGGAGTCTTTTATGGAGTTAATTAACAACAATGACCTGGGCCTCAGGTTTACCTCTGAACACAACCATGACTCCTTGCCATTCCTGGATGTACTGATAGAAAGAGGCTCAGGGAACAACATAACTACCTCCATCTACCGTAAAAAGACGGCCACGAACAGTATGCTCCGCTGGGAAAGTGCCCACCCCTATGCCCTACGGAAAGGCATTCCCAAGAGTCAATATCTCAGACTCTGCCGTAATTGCTCCACTATGAAAAAATTCTAAAGTGAAGCAAAGGATCTGAGATACAGATTCAGGGAAAGAGGCTACCTAGACGGAGTGGCCTTTGAGGCAGCATGCTCGGAAAATAGAGACACTCTGCTCATACCAAAAAAAGAGAGGGGGCCAATGAAGATGCAGAATTCTGCTCGAATCATTGTCAGTTTTGATGACGCACACCAGCAAGTCAGACAGGTGCTATCCAGACACTGGGACATACTTAAAACAGACCCAGATCTGGAAAACATTAAGGGATAAGGTCCTATAACATATAGGAAGGGTAGGAGCATAAGGGACAGACTGGTTAACAGTCACCATCAGCCCCCTCAGAACCCTGGAAACTGGTTGTCAAGGAGGCCGACTGGTACCTTTAAATGTGGAAGATGCACGGCCTGCAGTCAAGTATTGAAAACTAAGGAGTTTACAAGTTCCTCTACACATATAGAATACACACTACGTGACTATATAAACTGCCTCACTATGGGTGTAGTGTATCTGGCACAATGCTCCTGCCCCCTTGACTATGTTGGCAAAACGAAGAGGGAATTCAGGCGACGAATCAGAGACCACATTAATGACATCCAAAATAATAAGGATACATCAGTGGCACGTCATATGATCCTAAAGGCAGAAACGAGATGGATCTTTAAACTTAAATCAGTGACACCTAATGGTCTAAATGAGTACCTCTCATACAAGCCATTCCTGTAAAAAAATCTAATATACAGTAGACCAAACTATACGGCTACACATCCAGGACACCAACCAATCCACCCCTCCATACCTACCCACTATCCATAGCATCGTCTTCATGTACATGTATAGGTTATTGCTGATAGTAATGGATAATCCATACATTCAAATGACTATATGAATTAGCACTGATGATGCCTTGGTACAGCTACTCTCTGTGTATATGGCACACAGGTAATAGATTGAATCCCATTGTCATGATCAGTGCCTCTAGTTAATCTACTCTGTGTCCACTCAGATCTACCCTGTGCATATATATCTATATAAATTATAGAGACGGGTACTGATGATGTACTGGTATACCTGTTTGATATATACACAGAAGTCTAGTATTGTATATAGTCCCTATAACCTGACCAGCACCTCTAAAATATACAAACACTGAGGCAATACCCAGGTTATGTAGAATAGACTTAAATGTTCTCATTAGGGTCCGGAGCTTTGTTCAGGACAAAGAGTTAACGCCATCTCTAATCCATGCTGTAATCACCTGTTTCTTCCTCTGACTCAGACGGTACCAAGATTGCTATACAGCGATCACTATTAGAGACTTGTTGTACTTAAGTCTAGCCGGGGACGCGGAGTTAGATCCCCATAGCAACTCACCACGCCCACATAACATGTCACTTCCGGGTAGTGACGGAGCGCAGCGAGCCCGTACTCGTAATGAGGCGGTACCTCGTGATGTGTGTCTCCGTATGAAGAGGGCATGTGACTACTGACGCACAATGTGGGAGGAGCGGCGCGCTTAAAAGGAGACGCAGGAGTATCAAAGATTGCCACTGCCACAAGAAGAGAACAGACGCACAGCCACTGCATCCGGTGCTCTGTCAACCAATATCCCTGACGAGCCGAGTCCACACTTGGTGAAACGCGTTGGCTAAAGGTACAATTGACATTTACTAGGGAGGTAAGAGCATAGGGCTGTACAGCACAGGCCCGAGGTTCCTGAGGCTGGGGGGTCGTCCTTATAAGGACGAGTGCCCCGACTACAGCCACTGAGGTAACCACATTCAGTAGACTAGGCCAAGTAGGGCGAGCATCTAGGGAGAGTTAGGGTCCTGATTAGTAGGCTCCTCTCCAGCATTCCCCCATTAGACTAGAATACTGGGCCTTATTTGCAACTACAGACCCAGTGCGCCCCCTATCTTCTATAGTGCAGGTTTCTACTACAGGGAGTGCAGAATTATCAGGCAAGTTGTATTTTTGAGGATTAATTTTATTATTGAACAACAACCATGTTCTCAATGAACCCAAAAAAACTCATTAATATCAAAGCTGAATATTTTTGGAAGTAGTTTTTAGTTTTAGCTATTTTAGGGGGATATCTGTGTGTGCAGGTGACTATTACTGTGCATAATTATTAGGCAACTTAACAAAAAACAAATATATACCCATTTCAATTATTTATTTTTACCAGTGAAACCAATATAACATCTCAACATTCACAAATATACATTTCTGACATTCAAAAACAAAAACAAATCAGTGACCAATATAGCCACCTTTCTTTGCAAGGACACTCAAAAGCCTGCCATCCATGGATTCTGTCAGTGTTTTGATCTGTTCACCATCAACATTGCGTGCAGCAGCAACCACAGCCTCCCAGACACTGTTCAGAGAGGTGTATTGTTTTCCCTCCTTGTAAATCTCACATTTGATGATGGACCACAGGTTCTCAATGGGGTTCAGATCAGGTGAACAAGGAGGCCATGTCATTAGATTTTCTTCTTTTATACCCTTTCTTGCCAGCCACGCTGTGGAGTACTTGGATGCGTGTGATGGAGCATTGTCCTGCATGAAAATCATGTTTTTCTTGAAGGATGCAGACTTCTTCCTGTACCACTGCTTGAGGAAGGTGTCTTCCAGAAACTGGCAGTAGGACTGGGAGTTGAGCTTGACTCCATCCTCAACCCGAAAGGCCCCACAAGCTCATCTTTGATGATACCAGCCCAAACCAGTACTCCACCTCCACCTTGCTGGCGTCTGAGTCGGACTGGAGCTCTCTGCCCTTTACCAATCCAGCCACGGGCCCATCCATCTGGCCCATCAAGACTCACTCTCATTTCATCAGTCCATAAAACCTTAGAAAAATCAGTCTTGAGATATTTCTTGGCCCAGTCTTGACGTTTCAGCTTGTGTGTCTTGTTCAGTGGTGGTCGTCTTTCAGCCTTTCTTACCTTGGCCATGTCTCTGAGTATTGCACACCTTGTGCTTTTGGGCACTCCAGTGATGTTGCAGCTCTGAAATATGGCCAAACTGGTGGCAAGTGGCATCTTGGCTGCTGCACGCTTGACTTTTCTCAGTTCATGGGCAGTTATTTTGCGCCTTGGTTTTTCCACACGCTTCTTGCAACCCTGTTGACTATTTTGAATGAAATGCTTGATTGTTCGATGATCGCGCTTCAGAAGCTTTGCAATTTTAAGAGTGCTGCATCCCTCTGCAAGATATCTCACTATTTTTGACTTTTCTGAGCCTGTCAAGTCCTTCTTTTGACCCATTTTGCCAAAGGAAAGGAAGTTGCCTAATAATTATGCACACCTAATATAGGGTGTTGATGTCATTAGACCACACCCCTTCTCATTACAGAGATGCACATCACCTAATATGCTTAATTGGTAGTAGGCTTTCGAGCCTATACAGCTTGGAGTAAGACAACATGCATAAAGAGGATGATGTGGTCAAAATACTCATTTGCCTAATAATTCTGCACGCAGTGTACACCCAACTGTCTCACTTATTTTATATGACAAAATAAAAGTTATATATTAATTTAAATACATAAAGGCATTCTCAGTTCCGTATATATTCTATAGTCTAACCACCCGGCATTCCCATGGTGACGGCCAGGACGCTTGTCGGGGTGTAGTGTGTCGACGGAAATAACTAAGACGAATATTCTAAAATACGGATATATTCGATATCATACTATGTATTAGGTTTTTTTAGAATATTAGTCATCGTCTTTCTTAGTCCAAATCCAAAGTTAAGATTGAATTCGCGTTTTACATTTGAAAATCGGGGAGGCATATGATTGCGTTCAGTACCCGATCACATGATTGTGTATGTAAGTACGCGAGAGTATAAGGCCTCTTTCAGACGGGCGTGCGGGAACATGCATGATTTTTCTGCGCGAGTGCAAAACATTGTAATGCGTTTTGCACGCGCGTGAGAAAAATCACGCATGTTGGTACCCAAACCCGAACTTCTTCACAGAAGTTCGGGCTTGGGATCGGTGTTCTGAACATTGTATTATTTTCCCTTATAACATGGTTATAAAAAGGGAAAATAATAGCATTCTGAATACAGAATACATAGTACAATAGGGCTGGAGGGGTTAAAAATAAAATAAAAAATAATTTAACTCACCTTAATCCACTTGATCGCGCAGCCGGCATCGCTTCTGTCTTCATCTTAGCTGTGCGCAGGAACAGGACCTGTGGTGACGTCGCTCCGGTCATCACATGATCGATGGATCATGTGATGGCCGGAGTGACGTCACCACAGGTCCTTTTACTGCACACAGCAAAGAAAGAAGACAGAAGCGATGCCGGCTGTGCGATCAAGTGGATTAAGGAATCATCATCATCATCATCATCCCCTCCAGCGCTATTTTACTATGCATTCTGTATTCAGAATGCTATTATTTTCCCTTATAACCATGTTATTTGCTTGCGGATGCTTGCGATTCTCACGCAACCCCATTAATTTCTATGGGGCCTGCGTTACATGAAAAACGCACAAAATAGAGCATGCTGCGATTGTCATGCAACGCACAAGTGATGCGTGAAAATCACCGCTCATGTGAACAGCCCCAAAGAAATGAATGGGCGATTATTAGCCATATCTATACAATTTTTTTTCCCCAATATGAACAGCACTGTTTGTGTGACAGTTAAAAGTAGATATATTTGCACTCAACAATACATTACATTATCCATTATATAATCTACCGGCACAGGGTGTACTGATCCTGCGTAGGTCACACTACAATAAGGGCTCGTTCACACGACCGTATGTCTTTTTCAGTGTTTTGCGGGCCATTTTTCGCGGATCCGTTTTTTTTGTTTCAGTAGTGTTTCCGTTTCGTTTCCATTTTTCCGTTCCGTTTTTTCGTATGGCATATACAGTAATTACATAGAAAAAATTGGGCTGGGCATTAGATTTTCAATAGATGGTTCTGCAAAAACGGAACGTTTCCGTATGTGTTCCTTTTTTTGCGGACCGATCGACTTGAATGGAGCCACGGAACGTTATTTGCGGGCAATAATAGGACATGTTCTATCTTTCAACGGAACGGAAATATGGAAACAGAATGCATACGGAACACATTCCGTTTTTTTTTTGCGGAAACATTGAAATGAATGCTTCCGTATACGGAACACAAAAACCGGCCCGTATACGGAACGCAAAAACGTTCGTGTGAACGAGCCCTAAACGCTATAAAAGCTGCTGTCTGTGTTGTGTTGTACTTTTACACTTGCGGCAGGACGGATCCGACAGGCTGTTCACCCTGTCGGATCCGTCCTTCCGCTATGTCACCGTGCCGCCGGACTGCCACTCTGTCCCCAATGACTATAATGGGGGCGGGGGGCGGAGCTACGGCGCAGCATGGCAGTCCACGGCGAGAGATCGCCGGACTAAAAGTACTGCATGTCTGACTTTAGTCCGGCGATCTCTCCCCGTGCACTGCCGTGCTGCGCCGTAGCTCCGCCCCCATTATAGTCAATGAGGACTGAGCAGAATACAGAAACTGACTAACTGCTATTTGGATTAAATATAGGCCTCACACACTGTCTAGAAATAAGTGTAGATTTGCTTCTCACTGGTCACAGCAAGCAGAGTTTGAACAATACAGAAACTGTTGTCCACGCAGTTTCTGTATTGTTCAAACTCTGCTTGCTGTGACCAGTGAGAAGCAAATCTGCACTGATATCTAGGTCGTGTGTGAGACCTATATTTAATCCAAATAGCAGTTAGTCAGTTTTTGTATTGTTCAAACTCTGCTTGCTGTGATTTGCTTCTCACTGGTCACAGCAAGCAGAGTTTGAACAATACAGAAACAGTGAGAAGCAAATCTACACTTATTTCTAGACAGTGTGTGAGGCCTATATTTAATCCAAATAGCAGTTGGTCAATTTCTGTATTCTGCTCAGTCCTCATTGACTATAATGGGGGCGGAGCTACGGCGCAGCGCAACAGTGCACGGGGAGAGATCGCCGGACTAAAAAGTCAGACATGCAGTACTTTTATTCCGGCGATCTCTCGCCGGGCACTGCCATGCTGCGCCATAGCTCCGGCCCCCGCCCCCATTATAGTCATTGGGAACGGAGTGGCAGTACGGCGGCACGGTGACATAGCGGAAGGACGGATCTGACAGGATGAACAGCCTGTCGGATCCGTCCTGCCGCAAGTGTAAAAGTACAACACAGACAGCAGCTTTTATAGCGTTTAGGGCTCGTTCACACGAACGTTTTTTGCGTTCCGTATACGGGCCGGTTTTTGTGTTCTGTATACGGTACCATTCATTTCAATGTTTCCAGAAAAAAAAAAAAATATGGAATGTGTTTCGTATGAATTCCGTTTCCGTTGAGAGATAGAACATGTCCTATTATTTATACAATATGTGAGAGAATCTAAATCGCACATCCTCATTACTATGCTTTTGATATAACAACTTTTAAATTTCAGCATGATAAAACATGGCTATACATCACTATTATCAATCATTTGCTGTGCACTATTAGGAGGCATTAGTATACAGTTTGATCAAAGAGCATAGGCCCACTTACCGTGACAAGGTTGCCTCTTCAAGTGGGGACCTACTCTAACCATGGCGCAGAGACTATCGCACCCCCACACCACACCAGTAGGCAATGAGGCTCATATTGCGAACAGGAGCAAAGAGCTCATCTGTTCACAGCCTCTCAGGAACTCCAACTGAGAGGTGGTAGGAATTTATAGACCCTTTGCAGACTTCTGCTAGTTAAAAGCACCTAAACCGAATGGGGAGGAGTGCTGATCCAGAGAGGGAGGGGGGGGGGGGGAAAAGAAAAGTCTATACAATGTATAGCCATGTTTTATCATGCTGAAATTTAAAACAGTTGTTATATTAAAAGCATAGTAATGAGGATGTGCGATTTAGATTCCCTCTCACATATTGTATACATTGTATAGACTTTTCTTCCCTCCTCCCCATTCGGCTCAGGTGCTTTTAATTAGCAGAAGTCTGCAAAGGGTTTATAAATTCCTACTTCCTCTCAGTTGGAGTTCCTGAGAGGCTGCCTGTGACCAGGTGAGCTCTTTGCACCTGGTCACATTATGTGGTGCTGGGCGGTGGCTGCGTTTGTGCTGTGCTGGTGGAGTGATGGGGCCCAGGGCCTAGGTGGCTTTGCCGCACGGTGAGGGTGCTGTGTGGCTGCTGGGTCCCATTGCCTGCTGGAGTGGTGTGGAGGCGCGGTGGTCGCCGCACAGTGCCGCGCCAAAGTTAGAGTAGGTCCCCACTTGAAGAGGCAACCTTGTCGTGGTAAGTGGGCCTATGCTCTTTGATCAAACTGTATACTAATGCCTCCTAATAGTGCACAGCAATAGATTGATAATAGTGCTGTATAGCCATGTTTTATCATGCTGAAATTTTAAAACAGTTATATCAAAAGCATAGTAATGAGGATGTGCGATTTTAGATTCTCTCTCACATATTGTATACATGTCATATTATTGCCCGCAAATCACGTTCCGTGGCTCCATTCAAGTCAATGGGTCCGCAAAAAAAAAACGGAACACATACGGAAACGCATCCGTATGTCTTCCGTATCTGTTCCGTTTTTGCTGAACCATCTATTGAAAATCTTATGCCCAGCCCAATTTTTTTTTCTATGTAATTACTGTATATGCCAACTGAAAAAACTGAAACGAAACGGAAACACTACTGAAACAAAAAAAACAAACTGATCCGTGAAAAACGGCCCGCAAAACACTGAAAAAACATACGGTCGTGTGAATGAGCCCTTATTATTGTGACCTACGCAGGATCAGTACATCCTGTGCCGGTAGATGATATAAGGGATAATGTAATGTATTGAGTGCAAATATTCAAATAGTATATCTACTTTTAACTGTCACACAAACAGTGCTGTTCATATTGGGAAAAAATAAAAATTTGTATAGATATAGCTAATAATTGCACACACGACTTCAAACAAAAACCATTGTACTCTCGCGAACTTACATAATCATGTGATCGGGTACTCCCGATTTTCAAATGAAAAAACGCGAATTCAATCTTAACATTGGATTTGGACTAGTATGAAAGACTATGACGAATTATAATGAATACAGAATGCATAGTAAAATAGGGCTGGAGGGGTTAAAAAAAATTAAACTCACCTTAATCCACTTGCTCGCGCAACCGGCATCTCTTCTGTCTTCTTTTTTGCTGTGTGCAGGAAAAGGACCTGTGGTTATGTCACTCCGGTCATCACATGGTCCGTCACATGATCTTTTACCATGGTGATGGATCATGTGATGACCAGAGTGACGTCACCACAGGTCCTTTTCCTGCACACAGCAAAAATGAAGACAGAAGAGAAGCCGGGCTGCGCGAGCAAGTGGATTAAGGTGAGTTAAATAATTTTATTTTTTTAACCCCTCCAGCGCTATTGTACTATGCATTCTGTATTAAGAATGCTATTATTTTCCCTTATAACCATGTTATAAGGGAAAATAATAGCAATCTACCCAACACCAAACCCGAACTTCTGTGAAGAAGTTCGGGTTTGGGTACCAAACATGCCGATTTTTCTCACGTGAGTGCAAAACGCATTACAATGTTTTGCACTCGCGCGAAAAAAATCGCACAATGCAACGCCCGTGTGAAAGAGGCCTTAGATTTACACTGGTGCTCTCTTTGGATTCGAGATTCAATAACTACTGATTCATTTCGGACTTTAGCTCAACACTGCCATCTACTGGCCTTGTTGAGTATTGCTATAGTGAAGGACTAGAAATCGCGTTTCGTTAGTAACGATATGCGATTTTTGGAAGCGCAAGCGATGTTACATCGATCTGAATATAACCCAAATATATAAAGGGTGTGTCTAACAATGACATCTGCAGCAAAGGCTGCAAATTATATTTTTTTTTGCCCAAACAGGTGTTTGTTTAATAACTGAATATGATATCAGTATATAACCCTGGAATTTCAAACATCTTGATGCTGCAAGGGTGCAACAATTGTGTATTTTGCCCAAAAAAGGGTGTTTTATTAATAGAAGAATATAACCCCTGTATAAACGGGGTGTATTTCACACGCCCTTACCCACACTAGGCCGCAATTAAAGATTTGTGCCAAAAAAGGCTGTATTTCAAATAACTGAAAATAACCCAAATATATAAAGGGTATATCTCTGTCATGGGTGGTGTTGCAAAAGGCTGGAACTTATAAATAAACCTGCGACTGGCTTGATCCCAAACTAAGGAGCATATGGGTGAGCCCTATAAAATCCCTAGAGCTCTCCCTGACTGCTATGCCCATACAAAGGTCTTTATGGTAGACGATTGCATGCACACGTACCTAATACTGTGTGACACCTGAAAACCCTATAATAGTGAGGGGAAACGACCACCGGCTCCCTGCACTTAATACGGACGGAGTCGGGGTCACCTAGAATCAAGCCAGCAAGGCAACACAAATAAAGGAAAAAGACTTATCTGAGGAATCAGCAGTAGCAGCCTCCAGCAGTGAACAACTCATCCAGGAAGTAGTATAAACCGCAAAGCGAGGCAGTATGGGAGGGAATAAAAGAAGACAATTTGTGTAAATAGGTGACAGCTGGGAGAAGGAAAGGAGATGACAAAGTGAAACCAAAACAAAGAACGTCATGCAAGAGGTAGAGAAGAACGTCTAACAGACCTTCTCACAGAACTGGCGGTGACAATCTCACAATGACATCTGCAGCAAAGACTGCCAAATAAAATATAATTGTCCAAACGGGTGTATGTTTAATAACTGAATATGACATGAGTATATAACCCTGGAATTTCAAACGTATTGATGCTGCAAGGGCGCAACAATTGTGTATTTTGCCCAAAAAAGGGTGTATTATTAATATAAGAATATAACCCCTGTATATACAGGGTGTATTTCACACGCCCTGACCAACACTAATTAAAGATTTGTGCCAAAAATTGCTGTATTTCAAATAACTGAATATAACCCAAATATATAAAGGGTATATCTCACAATGACCTCTGCAGCAAAGGCTGCCGAATTTTTTGTTTTTGTCCAAACAGCTGTTTGTTTAATAACTAAATATGAAAGCAGTGTATAACCCTGGAATCTTCGACGTCTTGATGCTGCAAGGCTTGAAAAATTGTGTATTTTGCACAAAAAAATGTGTTTTATTAATAAAAGAATAAAACCCCTGTATATAAAGGTTGTATCTCACATGCCCTGACCCACACTAGGCTGCAATTAAAGATTTATGCCCAAAAAAGCTGTATTTCAAATATCTGAATATAACCCAAATTTATAAAGTGTTTTTCTCAGACATCTGCAGCAAATGCTGCCAAATAATTTTTTTTTTTTTGCCAAAGCGGGTGTTTGTTTTATAACTGAATATGACAGCAGTATATAACCCTGGAATTTCAAATGTCTTGATGCTACAAAGGGGCAACAATTGTGTATTTTTGCCCAAAAAAGGGTGTTTTATTAACCCCTTAAGGACCGGGCTCATTTTCACCTTCAGGACCAGGCTATTTTTTGCAAATCTGACCAGTGTCACTTTATGTGGTGATAAAACGCTTTGACTTATCCAGGCCTCTCTGAGATTGTTTTTCGTCATATATTGTACTTCAAGACACTGGTAAAATGGAGTAAAAAAAACATTTTTATTTACCAAAAAATACCAAATTTGCCAAAAGTGGTGGGAAGACTGCAGAATTTTCTTTCCTGGTGGGAATCCATTACCAAAAATCCATGGGCCTTAAACATAATTTGGGATGGCTACCTGATAGAATTTTCCTCAGCCCCTCCAAAAAAGTTTGAAATAACTTCACAGCCCAAAAATTATAGAAAAAATCTGGCAAGGGGTCCTGCAGCTTATAGACTCAGGGGTTGTGACAGAAGTCCCAAGTACGGAAAGAGGAAGGGGTTACTATTCCAGTTTATTTATGGTACAAAAACCAGATTGTACCTTCCGCACCATTATAAATTTAAAGGGACTAAACAAAGCGGTCACATACAGGAAGTTCAGGATGGAATCCATAACATCCATCATTCCCCTGATCAAAGCAGGAGACTTCAGGACGTCCATAGACTTAAAGGACGCGTACGATCACGTCCCCATAAACAAGTAATCTCAAAAATTCCTCAGATTTGCCCTAGTAGATAGCTCAGGAAATGTAAAACACTTCCAGTTCACCGTGTTACCCTTTGGAATCTCATCTGCCCCAAGGGTATTCATGAAACTCGTAGTAGAGATGATATCCCCCCTGAGAGCAGAAGGAATAAAAATATTCCCATACTTGGATGATTTTCTGGTCCTAGGACCCTCGGAGCGGGAAACAACCAGCATTACCAGAGATCTGATGCGCAGATTTTCAGACCTAGGTTGGGTAATAAACCTGAGAAAATCATGTCTAATCCCTTCAACCAAAATGAAATTTTTGGGAGTGATCCTGGATTCAGTCTCCCAGGTTACATCCCTCCCTCAGGAGAAAATTAAGTCCTTTATGGACAAAACAAAAAAATTCCAAAGTCAATCTCAGTGCTCCATTCGCAGTGCCATTAGCCTCCTGGGCATGATGACTTCCTGTATAACAGCAGTATCTTGGTCTCGGGCTCACACCAGGGTTGTCCAGTCGTGGATCCTGAGAAATTGGGACAAGAGACAGTGCTCCCTAGAAAAAGAGTCCCCATTCCAAATCACGTAAGATCAGATTTAAACTGGTGGACGAAAGGGAGAAACCTGCTAAAAGGGATACCCTGGGTAAAAAAATCCAGAGATACAAATAAACACGGATGCAAGCGGTACAGGATGGGGAGCAAAAAAAACTCGCTAAATTACCAGGGCACTTGGTCAGGCGCCATGACAAAATGTTCATCAAATCACAGAGAACTGAGGGCAATCTGGGAGGTGCTGAAGGACAGGACAAGGTCTCCGGAAAACACCTGAAAATCTTTTCGGACAATGTAACAGCTGTTGCATACCTGAAACATCAAGGGGGCACAAGATCAACAAGCTTGAAAGAATTGGCAGAAAAGATTGTTTTCTGTACCCTTTCGGCCCAGGAAAATTACAGGCGGATTTCCTCAGCAGGATAACCATAGATCCGGGAGAATGGGCCCTAAACTCGGACGTATTCGATCAGATCACCAGGAGATGGGGGGGCCCCCAGATAGACCTGTTTGCATCAAGGAAAAACGCAAAGGTCCATCCCTTCTGCTCCCTAAACCCAAGGGACAACCCTTGGGCAACAGATGCATTCTCAATCAGGTGGACTTGGGATCTAGCCTATGCCTTTCCCCCTTAGCCATTAATACCCAGAGTGCTGCAGAAAATAAGGTCGGACCCAGCAACAGTAATACTGGACAAAAAGAAATTGGTTCCCAGTACTAAAAGAGCTAGCTCTGGAAGAACCCTGGAAAACCCCCCTTCAGGAGAACATTATTTCTCAGGGCCCAATTATTCTTCACCAGAATCCAGGTCTGTTCAAATTATCAGCCTGGATCCTGAACGCGAGGTCCTAAAAAAGCAGGGGGCTATCAGAGAAGGTTATAAATACCCTTAAATCTAGCAGGAAAGAAGTCACCTCTGCGATATATCTTAAAATATGGAAGAGATATTGCAGTTGGCTGGGCCAGACTCCTCCGGTAAACTCTTCCCCAAATATTGAAAAAGTTCTAGACTTTCTCCAACGAGGGTTAGATCTGGGCCTCAGACCAAGTACTCTCAAAGTACAGGTCTCGGCCTTGGGGGCCTGCTATGATACAGACCTAGCCAGTCATAGGTGGATAAGGAGGTTTATAAGAGCTGCCTCCAGGTTGAGGCCATCTCTAACCCCTAGGACGCCCCAATGGGATTTAAACGTGGTCCTGAAGTCTTACAGGTTCACCTTTTTTCTCCTATCCAGGATATCTCACTAAAATACCTATCATTAAAAGCAGCCTTCCTAGTGGCAATTACTTCAGCCAGACGACTGGGGGCGAAATCCAGGCACTGTACTGTAGGGAACCATACCTTACTATCTTCCCAGACAGAATAGTTTTACGCTTGGATCCAGGTTTCCTCCCGAAAGTGGTGTCGGACTTTCACAGAGACCAGGAGATTATTCTTCCATCCTTTCCCAAAGACTGTCCATCACAAGATCAGTTCCAGCTCCTGGATGTTCGAGATACTATCATACAGTACCTAGATTCAACAAAGGAATTTAGGAGGGATGATAATCTTTTCGTTCAATATGCAGGTCCAAACAAGGGGAAAAAGGCCTCCAAAGCCACCATTGGAAGATGGATCAGATCTACTATTTGTTGCTATCAGAAGTCGGGTCTAAACGGCCCCACAAATATAAAAGCTCACTCTACAAGAGCTATGGCTTCTTCGTGGGCAGAAAGAGGAGGTGTCTCCTTAGACAAGATTTGTAGAGCGGCCACCTGGTCGAGTATAAATACCTTTATCAAACATTACCGAATTAATGTGTCGGCTTCTGCGGACTTAAGCTCTCATAGTAGAGCTGTCATGGTGGACGAAATGTAAAAAACGTAATTAGACTTTCCGGCAATTCTGTTTCCTTGAGTCCACCATGACGGCCCAGATTCCCCCCCCCCCCCCCCCCCCCCCCCGAGATTTAAGGAGGGGTTGAGTATGAATTAATACTCAAAGAAAAGAGAGAAAAATACATTTAGAAAAAATATATGTATATATTGCCTAGGTTAAGGCTGCACCCACTTGGTAATTTGGAAAGCACTGAGGGTGAGATTGGGTATTGGCCTTTTAAACTGTGTTCCTGCCCCTACAGAGGTAAAGGGTCAATCTCATAGTAGAGCCGTCATGGTGGACTCAAGGAAACAGAATTACCAGTAAGTCTAATGACTTTTTTTATTTTTTATTTTTTTTTTATTTTTTTAATGCAAAATTATCCAGCCGATCGCTTTTGGTCTGTTCACAATGAAGCAACGACCATATCA
Organism: Bufo bufo; assembly: GCF_905171765.1. NCBI lineage: Eukaryota > Metazoa > Chordata > Amphibia > Anura > Bufonidae > Bufo > Bufo bufo. Next base: position 112,768,817 of record NC_053395.1, on the reverse strand, counting down.
TCTGGGGTGTGCCAACATTGCCATTGCCAACACACTCATAGAAGTGGTCGCTTCATTGTGATACGCAAGCCCGTTCGCCACAACAAGGTAATGATCACGAAGGGGAATTGACACATGTATGTGCCTTTTTGTTTTTGCAGTCACGGTGCAGCACCAGAGGCCAGAAAAATTAGGCATGTACACATGCCCGAAAAACCAGGTATTGTTGCAGCCGCTGCTGTGGCAGCGGCCGGAAAAATTAATGTTTTCCAGCCAGAAAGTGCACTAAAACATTGCGGCTTGAACCCTAGTTGGTGGTGAAGTCACGCAAGTCATCCGGCACGCAGAGATGAAATACGGCAGCGTGTGGACCATTTTTAGCCCAAGGCAGCTCATCTCATCAGGCCTTTTTTAGTCAAATGTATCGCCCACTGTCAGTCCCTTCGGGATCCATGCCTCATTCATCTTAATAAAGGTGAGGTAATCTAGACTTTTTTGACCTAGGCGACTTCTCTTCTCAGTGAAAATACCTCCTGCTGCACTGAAGGTCCTTTCTGACAGGACATAGCTCAGGCCACAGGTCAAGCCTGCACACCCAGTAGTCAAGGGGTTCATCGCTTCTCAGAGTGTCGCTATCTGCAGTTAAGGCGAGGTAGTCTGCTACCTGTTGGTCGAGTTGTTCTCTGAGGGTGGACCCCGAAGGGCTGTGGCGATGCGTAGGACTTAAAAAGCTCTGCATGTCCTCCATCAACAACATGTCTGTAAAGCGTCCTGTCCTTGCCGTCGTGGTAGGAGGATTACTTTCACCTCTTCCCCTGTTAGATTCCCGTTGTGCTGTGACATCACCCTTATACGCTGTGTAAAGCATACTTTTTAACTTGTTTTTGAACTGCTGCATCCTTTCCGACTTCCGGTAATTCGGTAACATTTCAGGCACTTTCTGCTTATACCGGGGGTCTAGTAGCGTGGCCACCCAGTACAGGTCGTTCTCCTTCAGCCTTTTTATACGAGGGTCCCTCAACAGGCACGACAGCATGAAAGACCCCATTTGCACAAGGTTGGATGCCGAGCTACTCATGTCCCGTTCCTCATCCTCACTGATCTCACTGAAGGTATGTTCTCCCCCCCCCCCCCCATCCCCAGCCATGTACAACACCACGGGTACCAGATAGGTGACAACGAGCACCCTGGGATGCCTGCTGTGGTTGGTCTTCCTCCTCCTCAAAGCCACATTCCTCCTCTGACTCCTCTTCCTCAGACTCCTCTTCCAGCGTTGCCGCAGGTCCAGCAAGCGATGCTGATAAGGCTGTTTCTGGTGGTGATGGTGACCACAACTCTTCCTCTTCATGCTAATCTACGGCCTGACCCAGCACTCTTCGCAGGGCATGCTCCAGGAAGAAAACAAATGGGATGATGTCGCTGATGGTGCCTTCGGTGCGACTGACTAGGTTTGTCACCTCCTCAAAAGGACGCATGAGCCTACAGGCATTGCGCATGAGCGTCCAGTAATGTGGCAAAAAAATTCCCAGCTCCGCAGAGGCTGTCCTAGCACCCCGGTCATACAAATACTCGTTGACTGCTTTTTCTTGTTGGAGCAGGTGGTCGAACATTAAGAGTGTTGAATTCCAACGTGTCGGGCTGTCGCAAATCAAGCGCCTCACTGGCATGTTTCGCCGCTGGATATCTGAAAAGTGCGCCATGGCAGTGTAGGAACGCCTGAAATGGCCACACACCTTCCTGGCCTGCTTGAGGACGTCCTGTAAGCCTGGGTACTTATGCACAAAGCGTTGTACGATCAGATTCAACACTTGTGCCAACTTGCCCAAATTTAATGCCGCCAACAAATTGCTTCCGTTGTCACACACCACTTTGCCAATCTCCAGTTGGTGTGGAGTCAGACACTGGTCCACCTGTGCGTTCAGGGCGGACAGGAGTGCTGGTCCGGTGTGACTCTCTGCTTTCAGGCAAGTCAACCCCAAGACGGCGTGACACTGTCTTATCCGGGATGTGGAATAGCCCCTGGGGAGCTGGGGGGGTGCAGTTGATGTGGAGCAAGACGCAGCAGAAGAGGAGGACTCAGCCGAGGAGGTTATTGAAGTGGATGGAGTAGGAGGAGTAGAGGAGGTGGCAGCAGGCCTGCCTGCAAGTCGTCATGGTGGTGTCACCAACTCCAATTCCATGCTTGGCAGCCGTCAGCAGGTTTACCCAATGCGCAGTGTACGTGATATACAGTACAGACCAAAAGTTTGGACACACCTTCTCATTCAAAGAGTTTTCCTTATTTTCATGACTATGAAGGCATCAAAACTATGAATTAACACATGTGAAATTATATACATAACAAACAAGTGTGAAACAACTGAAAATATGTCATATTCTAGGTTCTTCAAACTAGCCACCTTTTGCTTTGATTACTGCTTTGCACACTCTTGGCATTCTCTTGATGAGCTTCAAGAGGTAGTCCCCTGAAATGGTCTTCCATCAGTCTTGAAGGATGCCCAGAGATGCTTAGCACTTGTTGGCCCTTTTGCCTTCACTCTGTGGTCCAGCTCACCCCAAACCATCTCGATTGGGTTCAGGTCTGGTGACTGTGGAGGCCAGGTCATCTGGCGCAGCACCCCATCACTCTCCTTCATGGTCAAATAGCCCTTACTTTCAAAGTTTTCCCAATTTTTAGGCTGACTGACTGACCTTCATTTCTTAAAGTAATGATGGCCACTCGTTTTTCTTTACTTAGCTGCTTTTTTCTTGCCATAATACAAATTCTAACAGTCTATTCAGTAGGACTATCAGCTGTGTATCCACCTGACTTCTCCTCAACGCCACTGATGGTCCCAACCCCATTTATAAGGCAAGAAATCGCACTTATTAAACCGGACAGGGCACAATTGTGAAGTGAAAACCATTTCAGGGGACTACCTCTTGAAGCTCATCAAGAGAATGCCAAGAGTGTGCAAAGCAGTAATCAAAGCAAAAGGTGGCTACTTTGAAGAACCTAGAATATGACATATTTTCAGTTGTTTCACACTTGTTTGTTATGTATATAATCCCACATGTGTTAATTCATAGTTTTGATGCCTTCAGTGTGAATCTACAATTTTCATAGTCATGAAAATAAAGAAAACTCTTTGAATGAGAAGGTGTGTCCAAACTTTTGGTCTGTACTGTACCTGCCCTTACCATGCTTTGCAGACCAGGTATCAGTGGTCAGATGGACCCTTGCCCCAACACTGTGTGCTAGACATGCCATGACTTCCTTTCCCACAATAGAGTACAGGTTGGGGATTGCCTTTTGTGAAAAGAAATTTCGGCCCAGTACCTTCCACTGTGGTGTCCCAATAGCTACAAATTTTTTGAAGGCCTCAGACTCCACCAGCTTGTATGGTAAAAGCTGGCGGGCTAAGTTTCGACAAGCCAGCTGTCAGACGCGGGGCAAGGGGGTGACTCTGTGACATTGGCTTCTTACGCTCAAACATTTCCTTGACAGACACCTGACTGTGGGCAGATGAGCAGGAACTGCTGAAGGTGAGAGGCGGAGTGGAGGATGGTTGAGAGGGGACAAGGAGGACAGCAGTGGTTGACGTGGCTGAAGATGCTGGACCAGGAAGAGGATGGTGGCTTTCAGTTTGTGTGCTGCTTGTACTTGTCGTCATTTGTTGATCCCATAGGCGTTTGTGATGTGAGATCATGTGCCTTCGCAAAGCAGTTGTACCTAGGTGGGTGTTGGACTTCCCACGACTCAGTTTCTTTTGGCACAGGTTGCAAATGGCATCGCTGTTATCAGAGGCAGACACACAAGAGATGCCACACTGCTAACCTTTGCAATGACTGCATTCTGGTGGTGGCAACAGCATGCGTTGATTGGCGTGATGTCTGGATGACCCCGGGTGCCGATGCATGCTGTCTGACTGTGCCACTAGCTCCTTGCGACGACCTCCCCCTGCTTCCAACTCGTCTCCTCCTCTGTCTCCCCATCTGAACTTTCCCCCTGCTCTTCTCTTCTAGCGGGCACCCACGTGACATCCACGGACACATCGTCATCATCAACAGCTTCACTTGTATCTGACAACTCTGCAAAGGAAGCGGCAGCGGGTACAACATCATCATCATCACACTGTACGTCCATGTAATGCTGCCTGACTGAGACATATGCCTGTTATCTACATCCTCTGGCAATAATGGTTGCGCATCACTCATTTCTTCCAACTGATGTGTAAATAACTCCTCTGACAGATCAAGTGAAGCAGCTGTGGTGCTAGTGTTGGTGGTGGTGACAGGCGGGCTATTGGTAACTTGAGAGGTGCCCGAAGCTGAGCTGGAGGAGGATGGTGCGTCAAGGTTCCGAGAGGAAGCTGTAGAAGATTGGGTGTCCTGTGTTAGCCAGTCAATTATGTCCTCAGAACTTTTCGAGTTCAGGGTATGTGGCCTCTGAACACTGGGCATTATTCTAGGGCCAAAGGAAATCACAGCACCACAACCACAACGGCCCCTGCGGGGTGGCCTGCCTCTGCCTGTCTTTTTTTTTATTTTTTTATTTTTAGATTAGTTGCACTATGCGTGCTAGCTACTGTGACACCAGATATGAGTGGTGGCACTGGCTGTAGTTGGCACTGTACACGCTGTAGGCCTGACACACATGCTTGCAGGCAACTGCAATTAGATTACAGTGAAAAAAAAAAAAAAAAAAAAGCAGACTGATGTACTAGCCCTAAAAAGGGCTTTTTGGGGTGCTGTCAGGACGCTGTCCTTACAGCAGATCAGATGAGTCTTTCAGGACTGGAGTGGACTTACACTGGCCTAGCTATCGATTTCCCTATTAAATCAGTAGCAGCTGCACTGTCCCTCCTCTCACTAAGACTGCAGCTTCTGAATGAATCTAAGATGGATGCTGTCCTTGCTTTTTGCTAGGAAGTGGGAGGGAGGGTATGCTGCTGCCTGGCTGAAATGTGTCTGCTGACTGTGAGGTACAGGGTCACAAGTTTGCTCAATGATGACAAATAGGGGGCGGACCGAACATCGCTTTTGTTCGCCCGCCGCAGCGAACGCGAACAAGTGATGTTCGCCGGCGAATAGTTCGGGACATCTCTATTTGTTTAATAACTGAATATGACAGCAGTATATAACCCTGGAATTTAAAACATCTTGATGCTGCAAGGGCGCAACAATTGTGTATTTTTCCCAAAAAAGGGTGTTTTATTAATAGAAGAATATAACCCCAGAATATACAGGGTGAATCTCACACGCCCTGACCCACACTAGACCGCAAATAAAGATTTGTGCCAAAAATATAACTAGAGTTGAGTGGACACCTGGATGTTCGGGTTCGGACGAACTTGGAAAAAAAAAGTTCGGGTTCAAGACCCGAACTTGACCCCGAACCCCATTGAAGTCAAAGGGGAGCCGAACTTTTGGGCACTAAAATGGCTCTAAAATAGTCCTGGAAAGGGCTAGAGGGCTGCAAAAGGCATCGAAATGTGCTTAAGAGCATGGCAACTGTTCTGCAAACAAATGTGGATAGGGAAATGACTTAAAATAACATAAAATGCAGAAAAATTTAAAATGACAATCTGGATCTATGAGTAGGAGGTTGAGGAGGCGGTGGGTGGGTGTATTTGGCAGTGTAGGTGGAAGCGGTGGTGAAGGAGGAATAGGTAGCCAACACATTATTTTTTATTTTTGTTATTTTTAATTTTTAAATTGGGGTATCCCCCCAAAATATTGGGACATATAACAAAATCAAACAAAGAATAAGTGCACTTGAGTACAAGAATGGATGTTTGAGGCTGGTATAAATGTGTATTCTGCACAAGGTACGGACAAGTCCTGTGGGATCCATGCCTGGTTCATTTTAATAAACGCTGCGTTGGCGACCTCTTCCTTCGCCTTGTGCTTCCACTGTGCCCCCGCTGTCCGGTGGGAACGCTATCATCAGCGTGCGCTTGTAGTCTTGCATCTTCCGATCAGTAATAGATGTTTTCATTAAATTTAGTTCCCTTTCAGCAATGCAGAGCAGGGGTTCATTCACGGCAAAATGGGGTTCATGTCACCCAGCAATACAACAGAGGATTTTGAGAGATTTAGGCCCCTGTCACCCAGGCACAGCAGGGGTTTGTATACACCAAAAATGGTAAAATGGCACCCGACAATTGAAAATAAGATTTTTTTTCAATTTAGGGCACTAAAATTGCCACTTTTTGTTATTAAAATGGCTCTAAAATAGTCCTTGAAAAGGCTAGATGTAAAATGTGCTTAAGGGCATGGCAACTGCTCTGCAAACAAATGTGGATAGGGAAATAACTTAAAGTGAAATAAAATAACTAAGAATTACAAATTATTAACCTGTAACTCAGAAGGTGGATATGGAGTCGAAGGTTGAGGAGGCGGTGAATGTGGTGTTGTAGGTGGAGTCAGCAATGGAGGAGGAACAGGTAGCCAACAATGTGTTTTGTTTGTGTTTTTTTTTTTTTTTTTGTTTTGTTTTTTATTGGGTAAGTAGCCCCCAAAATATTGGGACAAATAAAAAAAGAAAAAAAGAAAACAAAGAATCATTGCACTTGACTTGATTACAAGAATGTATGTTTGATGGTGGTATAAATGTCTATTCTGCACAAGTTACAGACAAGTCTTGTGGGATCCAAGCCTGGTTCATTTTAGTAAACGTGAGCTTGTCCACATTGGCTGTGGACAGGCGGCTGCGTCTGTCTGTAATGACTCCTCCTGCCGTGCTAAATACACGTTCAGAGAGTACACTGGCTGCAGGGCAGGCCAGCACCTCCAAGGCATACAGGGCAAGCTCCGGCCATGTGGACAATTTGTAGACCCAGAAGTTGAATGGGGCAGAACCATCAGTCAGTACGTGTAGTCGTGTGCACAGGTACTGTTCCACCATGTTGTTCAAATGCTGCCTCTTGCTAACACGCTCCATATCAGCAGATGGGGCTGGTTGTTCCGGCAAGGTGACAAAGCTTTTCCACATGTCGGCCATGCTAACCCTGCCTTCTGAGGTGCTGGCGCTGACACAGCTGCGTTGGCGACCTCTTCCTCCTCCCCTGCCTTAGCCTTGTGCTTCCACTTGTCCCCCGGCGTCAGTCAGGAATGCTCTCAGGAGCGCGTCTACCAGCGTGCGCCTGTAATCGCGCATCTTCCGATCACGCTCAAGTGAGGAAATTAGGGATGGCACATTGTCTTTGTAACGGGGATCCAACAGGGTGGCCACCCAGTAGTCGGCACACGTTAAAATGTGGGCAACTCTGCAGTCGTTGCGCAGGCACTGCAGCATGTAGTCGCTCATGTGTGCCAGGCTGCTCAGAGGTAAGGACAAGCTGTCCTCTGTGGAAGGCGTATCGTCTGCGTCCTCCGTATCCCCCCCCAGCCACACACCAGTGATGGGCCCGAGCTGCGTTGGATGCCACCCCGCTGTGAACATGCTTCATACCCATCCTCCTCATCATCCTCCTCGTCCTCCAGTAGTGGGCCCTGGCTGGCCAAATTTGCACCTGGCCTCTGCTGTTGCAAAAATCCTCTTTCTGAGCCACTTCTAAAAGACTGGCCTAAAAGTGTTAGAGATGACCCCTCTTCCTCCTCATCCTGGGCCACATCCTCTTCCATCATCGCCCTAAGTGTCTTCTCAAGGAGACATAGAAGTGGTATTGTAACGCTGATAACTGCGTCATCGCCACTGGCCATGTTGGTGGAGTACTCGAAACAGGGCACACAGGTCTCGCATGGAGGCCCAGTCATTGGTGGTGAAGTGGTGCTGTTCCGCAGTGCGACTCACCCGTGCGTGCTGCAGCTGAAACTCCACTATGGCCTGCTGCTGCTTGCACAGTCTCTCCAGCATGTGCAAGGTGGAGTTCCACCTGGTGGGCGGGAAGGCCGAAGTTACACTGCAGCGCTGACAGGCGAGCAGAAGCAGGGTAATAACGTCGAAAGCGCGCACAGACGGCCCGCACTTTATGCAGCAGCTCAGACATGTCGGGAGTTGTGAATGAATTTCTGCACCAACAAATTCAGCACATGCGCCAGGCAAGGGATGTGCGTCAAACCGGCTAGTCCCAGAGCTGCAACGAGATTTCGCCCATTATCGCACACCACCAGGCTGGGCTTGAGGATCACTGGCAGAAACCACTCGTCGGTCTGTTCTATACCCTGCCACAACTCCTGCGCGGTGTGGGGCCTGTCCCCCAAACACATCAGTTTCATAATGGCCTGCTGACGTTTACCCCTGGCTGTGCTGAAGTTGGTGGTGAAGGTCTGTCGCTGACCGGATGAGGAGGTGGTAAAAGAGGAGGAGGAAGCAGAGTAGGAAGAGGAGGCAACAGGAGGCAAAGAATGATGCCCTGAGATCCTTGGCAGAAGGACGTGCGCCAAACAGCTCTGGGGCCCAGCCGCCACTACATTTACCCAGTGTGCAGTTAGGGAGATATAGCGTCCCTGGCCATGCTTACTGGTCCACGTATCTGGTTAGGTGGACCTTGCCACAGATGGCGTTGCGCAGTGCACACTTGATTTTATCCGATACTTGGTTGTGCAGGGAGGGCACGGTACTCCTGGAGAAGTAGTGGCGGCTGGGAACGACTTACTGTGGGACAGCAAGCGACATGAGCTGTTTGAAGCTGTCCGTCTCCACCAGCCTGAATGACAGCATTTCAAAGGCCAGCAGTTTAGAAATGCTGGCATTCAGGGCCAGGGATCGAGGGTGGCTCGGTGGGAATTTATGCTTTCTCTCAAAGGTTTGTGAGATGGAGAGCTGAACGCTTCCGTGTGACATGGTGGAGATGCTTGGTGACTGAGGTGGTGTTGTTGGTGGCACATCCTCTGTTTGCTGGGCGGCAGGTGCCAACGTTCCTCCAGAGGAAGAGGCTGAGGCAGCAGCAGAAGAGGGAGCAGGAGGTGCCTGAGCCCTTTCTTGGTTTTGAAGGTGCTTACTCCACTGCAGCCCGTGTCTCGCATGTAGATGCCTGGTCATGCAGGTTTTGCTAAGGTTCAGAACGTTAATGCCTCGCTTCAGGCTCTGATGGCACAGCGTGCAAACCACTCGGGTCTTGTCGTCAGCACATTGTGTGAAGAAGTGCCATGCCAGGGCACTCCTTGAAGCTGCCTTTGGTGTGCTCGGTCCCTGGTGACGCTGGCCAGTAGCAGGCGAACTGTTTTGGCGACGGCTGCTCTGCTTTTGCATTTTTTTGCTACGCTGTTGGCTCGGTCTCACCACTGTCTCTTCCTCCGAACTCTGAAAGTCAGTGGCACGACCTTAATTCCATGTGGGGTCTAGGACTTCATCATCCCCTGCATCGTCTTCCACCCAGTCTTCCTCCCTGACCTCCTTTTCGGTCTGCACACTGCAGAAAGATGCAGAGGTTGGCACCTGTGTTTCATCATCATCAGAGACCTGCTGAAGTGGTATTCCCATGTCCTCATCAGGAAACATAAGTGGTTGTGCCAGCAGAGTCTTCAAACGGCATAAGAGACTGCTGCATGACTTGAGGCTCAGACAGGTTCCCCGATATGCACAGGGGGTGATGTGACAGACTGATGGGCATGGGTTTCAGGCGCCACCTGTGCGCTTTCTGCAGAAGACTGGGTGGGAGATAATGTGAACGTGCTGGATCCACTGTCGGACACCCAATTGACTAGCGCCTGTACTTGCTCAGGCCTTACCATCCTAAAAACTGCATTAGGCCTGACCAAATATCGCTGTAGATTCTGGCGGCTACTGGGACCTGAGGTAGTAGGTTCAGTAGGACGTGTAGCTGTGGCAGAACGCCCACGTCCTCTCCCTGCACCAGAGGCTCCACCAACACCACGACCGCGTCCCTTATTAGATGTTTGCCTCATAGTTAGCGTTTACAAAGCAAAGTAAAAAGTGGTTAAGTCTTTTAAAAAATTAACCGCCAATAAAAACCCTGATGTAGGGTATTGCACTCCAATTATTTTATTTTTTTAACTCTCTATATGACAGTGGTATTTGTGGCCTAAATGTGACACTCACTTATGCACGTGTAATCCCATATGTGCAGTATATGAGGCTTTTTTCACCCCAGTATGTCAAAGCCGTATTTCTGTCCTAAATGTGACAGTCACTTATGCTTGTTTAATCCCAGATTTGCAGTATATTAGCGGGTTTTTTCACCCCAGTATGCCAAAGCTGTATTTCTGGACTTGCAGATAGTGCTCCAGCATAGGCTATCGTTGCATAAAATGGCTGCCAATCAGGTATTGATATTGATGGAATGAAGAAAAAAAAGTTCGTTTTCAGCAGTAGTTGGCTCAGGGAAGGCTTAAAAAAAATTGTGCACTGCACCCACAACACTTTTTTTTTTTTTTTTCTGTAGATCGCTGAGTACATAAACCAGTTCTTGATAAGATCGCTCCCTGATCTCTCCCTCACAGCAGCTGCAGTCTCTCCCTACACTAATCTGAGCAGAGTGACGGGCGGCACTACGTGACTCCAGCTTAAATAGAGGCTGGGTCACATGCTGCAGTTGGCCGATCACAGCCATGCCAATAAGTAAGCATGGCTGTGATGGCCTTTTGGGCCAAGTAGTATGACGCTTGTTGATTGGCTGCTTTGCAGCCTTTCAAAGCGCCATAAAAATCGCCGAACACCGAACCCGAACTTTTACATAAATGTCCGGGTGCCGAAAAACCTAAAGTTCGCTCAACTCTAAATATATCCCAAATATATAAAGGGTATATCTCACAATGACATCTGCAGCAAAGGCTGCCAAATATATATATTTTTTTTTTGTCCAAACGGGTGTTTTTTTTATAACTGAATATGACAGCAGTATATATAACCCTGGAATTTCAAACGTCTTGATGCTGCAAGGCCTGAAAAATAGTATTTTGCACAAAAAAAGGTGTTTTATTAAAAAAAGAATATAACCCCTGTATATACAGGGGTTATAATCTCACACGTCCTGACCCACACTAGGCGGCAATTAAAGATTTATGCTCAAAATAACAATTTCAAATATCTGAATATAACCCAAAAATATAAAGGGTGTGTCTCACAATGACATCTGCAGCAAAAGCTGCCAAATATTTTTTGTCCAAACGGGTGTTTGTTTTATAACTGAATATGACCGCAGTATATAACCCTGGAATTTCAAACGTCTTGATGCTGCAAGGGCGCAACAATTGTCTATTTTGCCCAAAAATGTGTTTTTATTAATAGAAGAATATAACCCCTGTACAGTCGTGGCCAAAAGTTGACACAAATATTAGTTTTCACAAAGTTTGCTGCTAAACTGCTTTTAGATCTTTGTTTCAGTTGTTTCTGTGATGTAGTGAAATATAATTACACGCACTTCATACGTTTCAAAGGCTTTTATCGACAATTACATGACATTTATGCATTCAAAAGGTGGAAGAGATCCGGAGAATGGAAGAACTAATAACGTCCTTGAAGAGTAACCACAAAGCCTTTGTTACTACTTGTACCCCTTGGTTTATCTTTCAGGATTCAACGGAGTACCAATCCTTACTTGCCTGATGGTGTCTTCTCTATCATTTTCGTCCGCCTAACCTTCCCCTTTTGCTTTCTTCTACCGTATATGTCCTTCCCTTCCTTTTGTGGGTTTCTTCTGTCTTTTCTCCAGCTGTATTTGGTCTTATTAGTAATATGTTGAGACTACAATTACATGTACCACTTTTAGAGTGGTTTATTTAGTTTTTTCCTTATCTTTTTTTGTTACTCATTCATTATCATGGCTATCATATGCTACATATATTCAGATTTTATTGTCCGGATATCAATATGCTACTCATGACTGTTTGTCGGACTGGATCCGGCTTTTTCATTTTGTTATAGGTGAGTTAACATATTACAACTTTTATCATATTCTTGAAACTTATAAATGAAGAATAAAAAAAAAATAAAAAAAGACATTTATGCAAAGAGTCAGTATTTGCAGTGTTGGCCCTTCTTTTTCAGGACCTCTGCAATTCGACTGGGCATGCTCTCAATCAACTTCTGGGCCAATTCCTGACTGATAGAAACCCATTCTTTCATAATCACTTCTTGGAGTTTGTCAGAATTAGTGGGTTTTTGTTTGTCCACTCGCCTCTTGAGGATTGACCAAGTTCTCAATGAATAGTGGTAGGTTGTGGTGGCTCACTAGCAAGTAGTTAAGGTATGGTGCTGCAAGCTCATATAGAGGGAATCACCCCACCCTCTCTTAAAAGGCAAATGTAGTAATAGGAAAATGAGCGAGCACTCATACACTTGGCAACCAAATTGACATGTGCAGAAAATATTTATTAAATCCCCATAAAATACAAGTAATAAAATTTATAAGAACAATGTAGCAATAATATACAACATTACAATCACATATATTGTGGTAGATTTGATCGATACTATATTCAATAAAAATATTCGCTAAATTGAATGGTAGAAAATTCAATGTTGAAATATTCAATAGACTATTCAATACCACTCAATAGTGTCGATAAATTCAATAATATATATCACACCAAAAAACTTCAAGTATATGCTGTTATTTGGGAAAGAGGGGGTATTATCTTCTAGAGCTCTATCCCAATTTGGGAAACTGAATGTCACTGAAAATGTTGTAGGTGTATTCACTGGGAGTGCAGTATGTTCATAAAGTGTCCACAGGAATCCTGATAATGTGAAAAGTCTCTCTTATAGCATATCCTTTTAAGGTCGATATGAGCTTTGAATCGAAGAAAACTTTAAATCGATATTTGGCTTACCGTCTAGCATCTGTCTCCCTATTGCTTCAATGGAGCTTTAAATATTTGGCGGCTTATTCAGTCGCTCCATACAGCAAGCTGGTTTAAATTTCGCGGGAGTTCCAAAGATCGCGGGAGTTGCCACTCTGTTCCGCAATTTCCTTTTGGTGCAGCTTTCAACGATAAGAATAGTTAATCCTTTACTGTAGAAATTTTCTTCATACTGTTCATACTACTCCCAGTTGGCCAGGGAATCCTCCCACATAATCAGGGGATAATTCTATACAGCCTTGATTATATATTTTTTTTTTTTTTTTTTTTTTTTTTTACTTGCAGTTTCCATGTGTTTTTTGGGGACACATGCGTTTTTTTGGCCCAGATGTCCCAATTGGTGTGATATATCATTGTGTGAAATATAAACTTGATATCTGATTGCTAACACTTATAAAATGACTTTTTATAATAAAATATTATTAAACTAATTTTCAAGATTAAAATATCCAATATAAGGCTGCATTCACACGTCAGTATTTTTCTATAATCCGATTTTCTGTCCGTTTTTTGCGGATCCGTTGTTCCTGAAAATGTTTCCGTATGTCATCCGTTTTTTGCGGATCCGCAAAAAACGGAAAGATGTCTAAATTTAAGAAGCAAATAAAGTTGTTTGGATTTCTTTGAAAAAAAGTGAAAATAAGTGAATAAAAAGACAAGATATGATTACCTCAGGTGCCATTTTCTTTGGTTCATCGTGAGGTAAAGAGCTCTGTGTGGAAATTTTGCTGTATACCCATTTTTCCGTGCATACTCTCCTGCGATAACATGCCGAAGGATATTTGTGGAGTTCTGTTCCATTGGGTCCTATTTCGCTTATTTGGACAACAACCAGCAATGTTGGAAGAAGAACCGAAGAGGAGGAGGAGGAGACACTGGATTCATCCCATTGTTGCGCAGAGAATTCAGAAGGGACAATTTCATACACTTTATAATGATCTGCGTCAAGACCCCTTCAAGTTTCACAATTTTTGCCGTATGTCCATGGAGTCATTTGATCACCTTTTTGTCGTCTCTCCACCCTGACCTTAACTTCATGGACACTAGCATGCGGCGCAGCATCTCTGCCGAACAAAGGCTTATTGTCACGTTGAGGTAAGTTTTTATCGGTAATGTGAATATTTTGTGTATTTTAATTGAACTAAACTAATTTTTTTTTTTCCCACAGATTCCTTGCAACTGGAAATTCGTTTGCATCGCTGCACTTTGAATTTTTGCTAGGGATCTCAACTATCTCTGGGATTGTCTGCCATACGTGTAAAGTCATATGGCAGCGACTCAGAGATGCGGTGATGCCCACCCCGAAGGCGGAAGATTGGCTTCGTATCGCTGAGGGTTTTTTCCAATCCGCGCAGTTTCCAAACTGCATTGGGGCACTGGACGGAAAGCACATCCGTGTGAAGAAACCGCCTCACTCAGGGTCCCGGTTCTTCAATTACAAACAATATTTTTCTGTAGTGCTGATGGCCTTGGTTGACAGTAACTATAAGTTTGTAATTGTGGATATCGGGGCCTACGGGAGCACTTCGGACAGCCGCATCTTTAGTGTTTCCAGAATGGGTGAACGGCTTCGTGAAAACCAGCTTGCCCTGCCAGAGCCAAGAAGACTACCCGGATCTGCAGGTCCGCCGGCTCCATTTGTGATCGTGGCAGACGAAGGATTCGCATTGTCACATCACCTGATGCGGCCCTTCCCTAGACGCGATCTGGATGACAGGAAGCGCATCTTCAATTATCGATTGACTCGCGCCCGTCGGTATGTGGAGTGCGCTTTTGGAATACTGTCCAGTAAGTGGAGAGTATTCATGTCATCCATACAAATGAATCCGGACAATGCCACCCTGGTGATACAGGCTTGTGTACTGCTGCACAACTTCACCAGGATACATGATGCCTCCGCTGATGCTGATTTTGGTCAAAATGTGCCATCTTCAGTCAATTTTGATCTCAGTCGGACTGGAAGACCGGGAACGGCTGGGCTAGCTGTTCGGGATTTCTATGCCGACTTTTTCAGCAGTCCTGAGGGGGCATTACCGTGGCAATTGGAAGCCATCCGTGGAAGTCGTTGATTTCAGCTTGAATCTGGTTTCCAAATTACTTTCCAAATTTTCAATTTATTAGTTTAGTTAGATCCCCTGTTGTTAGTTTAGTTTAGGGACTCGCAAGATAAAGAGGACCCTTGACGTGGGCTTGCGAGCTGAGGTATTTAATATTTTCTCAAATTTTCTCAAAATTAGGTGATAGTGTTATAATTTTTGGTGTTTTTTTTTTTGCTATTAAATACCTTCAAATACCTCAAAATAACATTAGTCAAAAAATGATCAAAATGTAATTTTGAATTGTGTTTTTGAAACCCCATTTTCTTTATTTTTGCAACCAATAAAAATGTTAAAAAAATGTGTTTGCAGTTAATTTTTAGAACTATATGTTATTAACGTTAATTCTATAAATAAAAATTAATAGACATATTTAAATGAAAAATGTCATTTATTTTGGCAAACAAATTTTTCGGAAAGGAAAAAATTAAAGGTCAAAAAGATCCCTTGTAAAAGGGCCAGGGTTTGAACTTGGGAGACGAGTTGCCTGAGAAGACCTGGGGTGTCCAGCCTCGAATTGAAAACTCGACAGGGATGAGCTGTCTCCGTGATGGAATCGAGATGGGGGTGGATTCTGTGAAAAAGTTGGAGCAAATGGCCTCCAATTAAGCATTACATCTCGGTCACGCTCTAAATTGTGCACCGTTTCGATTGGTTCTTGAGGACCTGCAAATAGGACCGTCAACAGTGCCACAGCAGATAGACACCGAGCTTTTCGTTCCTCGGGTATTTTTTTTAGTAAGGGCACAAGACTTTTAACCATCGTTTCATCCGCACTCTCACCACGATTCTGGTTTAAATAGTCCATAACCCTTGCTTCAACAATGGCTCGAGTATCTAAACCAGAATCGTGGGGAGGGGGACCCCTACGTCTACCCGAGGAACGAGGCTGGGTGCTTATCTGCTGTGGCACTGTTTGAATTTCCGGGACATCCTCCACGACTGTTTCTATTGGGGGAGTTTCATCCGTGGATGGAGGGGCAGATGGGTTTTCTTGTGAAGCTGGCCCAGATGGTGCTTGGTCAATCTCCAGAGCACTGCTGAGGTTATCAACGGTCCTGTAAAATATTTTCAGAAGTATTATTAAAAAGTTAATTAATCTAGAAAAACAAAAAAGTTTAAATGATTATTATTTGACAGACATGCAGATCTGGGAAACGTCAAGCAATTTCCGACCTACATTTCCCATCATTTCCGAACAGCATACAGAAATCCTCTTAATAGGAGCATTGTGGGAGTTGCTAGTTGCCAACAGTTTTATGCATGACGCAGGGTCACTATCCAAGCTATTGGATATGAAAAAACCATAGGCCCACTGCTGACGAGAATAACTGATTCTGTCTGGATAGATTGACTATCTAGTTCAACTAAACCCACAGGATTCCTCACTCAATGAGTGTTGTCCAACTAAAACTCCCACGTTGGCCTACTGTAAGCTGATAGCTGTATGCTGTTTGGGCATGCTGGTAGTTGTAGTTTGGCAACAGCGGGAGGGCCGCAGGTTGAGCATGCCTGGTATTTTGTAACATAGAGGCTTTCTCATGGTGATGTGGACGTTTCAAGATAAAAAATACCTTTGGATAGGTGAAAATTCTGATCAAATGGTATATTAATAGGGACTCCTGACTTTACAATGGAAGGCAATGGGAAATGGATCCGTTTACAATTGCACCATATTGTGTAACAGCAAAAGGATCCGTTCACATTTACTTACATTGTACCTCAGGACGGATCCCTTTGGTTCGCCACCTCCTGGAGCACACCTAAATTCGTCATACATCATTTAGGCCTCTTTCACACTTGCGTTGTCCGGATACGGCGTGTACTCCTCTTGCCGGAATTACACTCCGGATCCGGAAAAACGCAAGTGTACTCAAAGCATTTGAAGACGGAACCTTACAGCCCGTGCGGCTCCCGGTGCGCTCCAGAATGACGTCAGGGCGCCCCATGCGCATGGATGACGTGATCCATGTTATCACATGATCCATGCGCTTGGGGCGCCCTGACGTCACTCTGGAGCGCCCGGGGAGACGCACGGACGGTAAGTACACTGCTCCCCCGCTCCCCGCTACACTTTACCATGGCTGCCAGGACTTTAGCGTCCCGGCAGCCATGGTAACCACTTTGAAAAAGCTAAATGTCGGATGCGGCAATGCGCCGAAATGACGTTTAGCTTAATGGCCGGATACGGATCAATGCCTTTCAATGGGCATTAATTCTGGATCCGGCCTTGCGGCAAGTGTTCCGGTTTTTTGGCCGGAGCAAAAAGCGCAGCATGTTTAGTAAAAGAGGCATGATGCCGGTCATATTTAGGCATTTTAAATGGATCCATATCCAATCAGAATGCATTGGTCCTTATCTGGTCATTTTTGGGCCGCTTGCGAGAGCCTGAAAACTGAATTCACAGGTCGACCGAGAAACGCCAGTCTGACAAGAACCAAACTATACTCATCAAGATGACATTGAAATATAATATTATTAAAACATTACTTACGGTCTTGTTTCCATTATAGGCCGTAGAAATTGCAAATTTTCAGTATATAGGTAAGGCTTTTTTGCCAAAGACCCATCCCCACTTTTCTGCCGCAGATTCAATTCCCTCTTAAACTGGTCACGGCAAGAGTACCAGCGGTTTTTTATTTTGCTGACTAGGATGAAAAAAGAATAAACTGACATATATTTTAAAATTGCAATCATAAAAAAAAAACACATATCTGAGATTTACACACTATCCAAACACTAATCTACTCAATTTAAAGTTTTAGCTGTAAGGCTGGCATGCAGTACCTCAGGCCCTCATGCTGTTTCCAAACTACAACTCCCATCATTTCTGCACAGGCTACAGCTATCAGCCTATAGCATGGCATGTTAGGTGTTGTAGATTGTCCGAAGCAGGATGGCCACAGCTTGAGCAGCCATGCTATAAGGAGTTAACATGTATGCAAGGCCCAAAAAAAAAAAGTAGCCATATGCAGCTGTATTAATAATGCCTTGCTCTGCCCAGGTTTGCAAAGCAAAAATCTGGGACTGGGGGTTCAAATGTTTGCAAACCAGCTCCAAAAGCATGCATATGCAGATGTATATGAATGCCTTGCTATGCACAGGTTTGCAAAGTAAAAATCTTAGACGGTGGGGTTCAAATGTTTGCAAACCAGCTCCAAAGTAAAAATCTTTGACCTAAGGATTTTTAAAGTTTGCCAAGCAAAGAAAAATGGATAGTTATTCTATATGGAATGCATGGTCAGCCTGCTGCTCTCCAAATGCTGAAAAACTACTACTCTAGACAGCACGGCATAGGAGGAGTAGTAGTTAGGAGAGCCATAGTTTACACCTTCCTGAGTACATGCATTTCATTCAAGAAATCTGACCAGACATATAAACATATATAAATTACTCACTGATGATTTGACGCTTCTTGGCATCTGCTTTCGCAAATTCTGCCCCATTAAGTTCCGTGGCAATTTCCTCCCAGGACCTATCTTTCTGCACGCGGTCATGGTATGCCTCCAGTCGTGTATCCCATAGATTGGGACGCTCTTCAATCAAAGTGATCAAACGCTCAACATCGTACAGTGGCATCTTGACAACTTGCCAACTTCTCCAGTCTGATTACCACAAATCTGGATCCAGCTCTGCCAAGCCCTTCCCCTTTGTTTTCTGTGGGCAGGATTTAATTTCCAGGAACGGATCCAGTTTAAAACGGATGACATACGGAATGACATCCGAATGTCATCCGTTTTTTGCGGATCCATTGACTTTGTATTGTACCAGGATCCGATTTTTCAGGACAAGAATAGGACATGTTTTATATTTAAACGGACATGCGGAACGGAACAACGGAAACGGACAGCACACATTGTGCTGTCCGATTTTTTTTCCAGGACCCATTGAAAATGAATGGGTCCAGATCTGGTCCTGATCTGTTCCTGAAAAAACGGAACAGATCAGGAAAGAAAAAACGGACGTGTGAATGGACCCTAAGAATGTAAAACAATAAATAATAAATGTGAGGAATCTTGAAAGTTTCATAGGAATCCTAGAGTTTGATACAATTATTCGGATTTGATAGAGAAAGAAGGGTGGGTATCTCGGAGCCAAGGACACGTCGCAGCGCCGATAAACGGCCTAGCATGCGACGTGCCGTCGGCCACGAGACACCCAACCTACATAAATCCAAAAATTTTCAACTCCGAATTAAGGCCTTTTGGTTGTAGAGATCCAAATTCATAAATGCGTCTGGATTCTATCCTAGACATTTGTCTACCATCCCTGTATTTTTGGGCAAAATTGTGAGTGAGCCCACTCCCTTGGATGAGAAGCAACCCCACACATGAATGGTCTCAGGATGCTTTACTGTTGGCATGACACAGGACTGATGGTAGCTCTCACCTTTTCTTCTCCGGACACGCCTTTTTCCAGAT
The DNA here is from genome assembly GCF_905171765.1 of Bufo bufo. Lineage (NCBI taxonomy): Eukaryota > Metazoa > Chordata > Amphibia > Anura > Bufonidae > Bufo > Bufo bufo. The sequence goes on along the minus strand of NC_053395.1, from coordinate 112,749,571 downwards.
GCCCCAAACAATCGGAAAGAGGCTTCATCGGAGAATATGACTTTGCCCCAGTCCTCAGCAGTCCATTCACCAAACTTTCTGCAGAAGATCAATCTGTCCCTGATGTGTGTTTTTTTTTTTTTTTTTTTTGAGAGAAGTGGCTTCTTTGCTGCCTTTCTTGACACCAGGCCATCTTCCAAAAGTCTTCGCCTCACTGTGCGTGCAGATGCGCTCACACCTGCCTGCTGCCATTCCTGAGCAAGCTCTGCACTTGTGGCACTCCAATTCCGCAGCTGAATCCTCTTTAGGAGACGATCCTGGCGCTTGCTGGACTTGGAGGCCCTGAAGCCTTCTTAACAAGAATTGAACTTCTTTCCTTGAAGTTCTTGATGATCCTATAAATTGTTGATTGAGGTGCAATCTTAGTAGCCACAATATCACCGCCTGTGAAGACATTTTTATGCAACGCAATGATGGCTGCACGCGTTTCTTTGCAGGTCACCATGGTTAACAATGGAAGAACAATGATTTCAAGCATCACCCTCCTTTTAACATGTCAAGTCTGCCATTTTAACCCAATCAGCCTGACATAATGATCTCCAGCCTTGTGCTCGTCAACATTCTCACCTGAGTTAACAAGACTATTACTGAAATGATCTCAGCAGGTCCTTTAATGACAGCAATGAAATGCAGTGGAAAGGTTTTTTTTGGGATTAAGTTAATTTTCACGGCAAAGAAGGACTATGCAATTCATCTGATCACTCTTCATAACATTCTGGAGTATATGCAAATTGCTATTATAAAAACTTAAGCAGCAACTTTTCCAATATTTATGTAATTCTCAAAACTTTTGGCCATGACTGTACATGTCTATTCTGCACAAGGTACGGAGAAGTCCTGTGGGATCCCTGCCTGGTTCATTTTAATGAATGTGAGCTTGTCCACATTGTCTGTGGACAGGCGGATGCGCTTCTCTTTGATAACCCCCTCCTGCCGTGCTAAGCAAACATTTAGACAATACACTGGCTGCAGGGCAGGCCAGCATCTCCAAGGCGTAAAGGGCAAGCTCAGGCCATGTGCCCAATTTGGAGACCTAGAAGTTGAAGGGGGCAGACCAATCAGTCAGTACATGTAGGCGAGTGCACACATACTGCTCAACTATGTTGCACGTCCCCGTGACAGCCTTGATCAAATTGGATATCTTCCCTATCAACTTTCGATGTTCTTTTATGCGCCTACCATGGTGATCACAGGTAACGGGGAATCAGGGTTCCATGCCGGAGAGGGAGCCTGAGAAAGGGATACCGCAAAAGGAGGTCAATGGATGAAATTAAATGTGATCGAGCGGAAATGTGGGACAATTTATTGAAGCAGAAGCATCCAAGTAAAGGAGGGGGCGCGCGGCAATTACCCACTCCCGACTCGGGGAGGTAGTGACTATAAATAACAATACAGGACTCTTAAGATGCCCTGTTATTGTAATTAATGAAAAATTACAGGGAATGTCACTGGGGTATTTTTGATTTGGAAATGTTAGACAGGAGAGGCCCTGCTGCTGCTTTATTGACTCTAGATAACTTCTACCTGATCGCACGTCCCAGTGACGTCCACGATCCAATTGGATATCTTCTCTATCAACTTTCGATGTTCTTTTATGTGCCTACCATGGTGATCATGGGTAACAGGGAATCAGGGTTCCATGCCGGAGAGGGAGCCTGAGAAAGGGATACCACATCCAAGGGAGGTCAATAGCAGAAATGTGGGACAAGTTGTTAAAGCGGAAGGATCGAATGAAAGGAGGGGGCGCGTGTCAATTAAAGATGAATTTTAGAAATTTAAGTCCCTGTCACCTATGCAGAGCATCGGTTTTTCATTGGCAAAAATGGGTTAATGTCACCCACCAATGGAACAGACGATATTTTAAAATTTCGGTCCCTGTCAACTATGTAGAGCAGGGGTATATCGCAGCCAAAAATTGGTGAATGTCACCCAACAATGTAATAGACAAATTAGTGAAATGTATTTCCCTGGACACCAGGTAAAGCAGGCGTATATCACAGCAAAACATTTGGGATGTCGCCCAACAATGATGAAAAAATCCAGCTCTTTAATAGGAGACACTTTTTATTGATGCGGTAAAAACTTTCCAATCCTCAAGGGCAAGAATACAGTCTACGCGTTGTTTCGGACCCTTATATTTCGGTCCTTAATCATGACATGAGTAACATATACTAAGCAGTTACTTATATACTCCTCCCACACCAATCCATGGTGGTTTGGGTATCACATGACTATTAACTCCTTAGTAGGATCAGAACATATAATATTCCTAAAAAAAGAGACTTATTCACAATCTAATAAAATCAGAAAAACTTTCTACAATGCAGTGTTCAAATACAGGTACCGGTATATACTTAATTATATTGCAAGATCAAATCCTGTCTTTTGTTCAAACCTGTTGGAATGCAAGTGCTGAGTTGGAACATCCAGAAAGCATCTCTATTAAGAAGCTTCCTTCGATGATCACCTCCTTGCAAGGGAGCTGCAACCCTTTCTATGCCTAGTGCACTCAAAGCTGAAAAATCGCCTCCATGCACTAGGGCAAAGTGCAGACTGGCAGCAGATACGTTTCTTGTTTTAAAATGAGGTATGTCAGAAATGTTTTCTTATCCTGGTTTTTCTCATTTGTTGTGCAGCCTACATACTGAAGCGAGCAGACTTCACAAGTAATTAAATATACAGCAAATTTAGTGTTAGCCATGTCGGTTGTGTCCTGGGAATATCCACATAAAGACTTGGACTCAGCATGTTTCCCAGTGTTAGCGCCCGTCGCGCCACACATTTAATACTGCTTCTTGTGAATTTAGACCAGTCTTTATTATAACTCAAACCTGGAGATGGGAGTCATTGGCCAGAAAGAAGTTGATTTATATTTTTATGTGCAATATCCAGTTATTTCTATCTTCCATGCGCTGCCAAAAATTCATAAGAATGTCTTTCCCCCACCTATGAGACCCATTGTGGCGGGGATGGGATCCTTTTCAGAAATGCTTTCCGAATGGGTTAACTCACTACTCCAACCCCTTGTTCACCTTATTCCTGGATACATTAAGGACTCCAGGTCTGTACTACAGGCATTTGAAAATTTTGAATGGAAGGGCACATATGCCTGGATTACGTCAGACGTGGTGTCCTTATATACAAATATCCCATATAGTCTGGCTTTGATGGCCCTTCGATGGTTCCTGTATACATATAGCGACTATACCCAAGTATTGCGGGAATACATTGAAATGGTGACAATTTCTTTTGGAACATAATTTTTCATGTTCAATAACACATTATTTGCAGAGGTCAGGAGTGTCCATGGGAGCTAAGTTCTCCCCATCTATTGCTATCATTTTTATGGCGTGGTGGGAGAAACTGTTTCTTTTTGCAGACACCAATCCCTTTTCTGTGTGTGGTATGGCCGTTACATCGACGACCTGTTGTTCATATTTGTCGGGTGATGTGGCAGCCATACCACCCTTTTTCGCCTACCTTAATAAATGTCTTGATACTATTTCCTTTGACTGCCAATATGACACCAAGTCTGTCTCTTAGAGGTGATGCAGGCATGCCGGGGGTTCATGCCTCCACTTACAGAAAAGATACAGCGGGCATTACAATACTGCTGGCAACCTAGTGATGATTCACACTAGACGAAACTGTACCGATGTAGGTACATTCAGAAGGGAGTCTAAGGTTAAAAGGAGATTAGAGCATAGATTGTATGCCACAGATGTCAGATCACAGAGATTTGGCACTGTCACTGTCACTGGACAGAAAATCTTTGGTTTTTCCAGATAATACATATCGACAACACTGGGAAACATACTGAGTCCAAGCCTTTATGTGGATATTCCCAGGACACAACCGACATGGCTATCTAACAAAGGAAGTTATAAATGCGGACATGGCAGATGCATTTGTTGCACTCACATGAAAAGAAGCACAGATTTTGAATCTACGGCCAATGGTTAGAGATGTCCCGAATAGTTCGCTGGCGAATAGTTCCCGGCGAAAATAGCTTGTTCGCCGCAGCGGGCGAACATATGCGATGTTCGGTTCCCCCCCCCTATACATCATCATTGAATAAACTTTGAACCTGTACCTCACAGTCAGCAGACGCATTCCAGCCAATCAGCAGCAGACCCTCCCACCTCCTGGACGGCATCCATTTTAGATTCATTCGGAAGCTGCATTCTTAGTGAGAGGAGGGACAGTGTAGCTGCTGATGATTTAATAGGGAAATCGATAGCTAGGCAAGTGTATTCAGTGTCCACTGCAGTCCTGAAGGACTCATCTGGTCTCTGCTGTAAGGACAGCACCCCAAAAAACCCTTTTTAGGGCTAGAACATCAGTCCTGTGTTTTTTTTTTTTTTTTTGTTTTTTTTTCCTGTGTAATCAAATTGCAGTTTCCTGCCAGCGTGTGTGTCAGGCTCACAGCCCTGCAAGTGCATAGTGTCACCAGCGCAACTCATATCTGGTGTCACATTCCATTCCATTTAAAGAAAAAAACACTATTTTGACTGAATAAATAGCAGTCAGTTACACACGTGTTTGTGTGTTTAAGGCCCAGTGCAGTGCATAGTGTCACTTCAGCGCAACTCATATCTTGTGTCACAGTAGCTTGCACGCATAGTACAACTTAACTAATCTAAAAAAAATGACAGGCAGAGGCAGGCCACCCCGCCGGGGGCCGTCGTGGTCATGGTGCTGTGATTCCCTTTGGCCCTAGACTAATGCCCAGTGTTCAGAGGCCACGTACCCTGAACTTGAAAAGTTCTGAGGACATAGTTGACTGGCTAACACATGACACCCAATCTTCTACAGCTTCCGCTCGGAACCTTGACTCACCATCCTCCTCCAGCTCAGCTTTGGGCACCTCTCAAGTTACCACTCGCCTGCCTGCCGCCACCACCAACACTAGCGCCACAGCCGCTTCACTTGATCTGTCAGAGGAGTTATTTACACATCAGTTGGAAGAAATTAGTGCCAGAGGATGTAGATAACAGGGATATGTCTCAGTCAGGCAGCATTACACACATGGACGTACGGTGTGATGATGATGTACCCGCTGCTGCTTCCTTTGCTGAGTTGTCAGATACAAGTGAACGGTTGATGATGACGATGTGTCCGTGGATGTCACGTGGGTGCCTGCTCGAAGAGAAGAAGAACAGGGGGAAAGTTCAGATGGGGAGACAGAGGAGGAGGAGACGAGTTGGAAGCAGGGGAAGGTCATCGCAAGGAGCTAGTGGCACAGTCAGACAGCATGCATCGGCACCCAGGGTCAGCCAGACAGCACGCCAATCAACGCATGCTGTTGCCACCACCAGAATGCCGTCATTGCAGAGCTCAGCAGTGTGTCATATTTTTTATTTTTTTGTGTGTCTGCCTCTGACAACAGCGATGCCATTTGCAATCTGTGCCGAAAGAAACTGAGTCGTGGGAAGTCCAACACCCACCTAGGTGCAACTGCTTTGCAAAGGCACATGATCGCACATCACAAACTCCTATGGGATCAACACATGAGTACAAGCAGCAAACAAACTCAAAGCCGCCATCCTCCTGGTCCAGCATCTTCAGCCACGTCAACCACTGCTGTCCTCCTTGCCCCCTCTCAACCATCCGCCACTCCGTCTCTCGCCTTGAGCATTTCCTGCTCATCTGCCCACAGTCAGGTGTCTGTCAAGGACACATTTGAGCGTAAGAAGCCAATGTCACAAAGTCACCCCCTTGCCCGGCGTCTGACAGCTGGCTTGTCTGTCTGAAAATTTGTAGCTATCGGCACACCACAGTGGAAGGTACCCGGCCGAAATTTCTTTGCACAAAAGGCAATCCCCAACCTGTACTCGATTGTGCAAAAGGAAGTAATGGCATGTCTGGCACACAGTGTTGGGGCAAGGGTCTATCTGACCACTGATATCTGGTCTGCAAAGCACGGTCAGGGCAGGTATATCACGTACACTGCGCATTGGGTAAACCTACTGAGGCCTGGCAAGCATGGAATGCGTGGCTCTGCAGAGGAGTTGGTGACACCGCCACGACTTGCAGGCAGGCCTGCTGCCACCTCCTCTACTCCTCCTAATCCATCCTCTACCATAACCTCCCCGGCTGAGTCCTCTTCTGCTGCTGCGTCTTGCTCCACATCAACGGCAGCTCCCCAGGGGCTATTCCATATCCCGTATACGGCAGTGTCACGCCGTCTTGGGGTTGACTTGCCTGAAAGCAGAGAGTCACACTGGACCAGCACTCCTGAACGCACAGGTGGATCAGTGGCTGACTCCGCACCAACTGGAGATTGGCAAAGTGGTGTGTGACAACGGAAGCAATTTGTTGGCGGCATTGAATTTGGGCAAGTTGACACATGTGCCGTGCATGGCACATGTGTGTAATATGATCGTACAACGCTTTATGCATAAGTACCCAGGCTTACAGGACGTCCTCAAGCAGGCCAGGAAGGTGTGTGGCCATTTCAGACGTTCCTACACGGCCATGGCGCACTTTTCAGATATCCAGCGGCTAAACAACATGCCAGTGAGGCGCTTGATTTGTTCAAATGGGGTTGATTTGTGCAACCTTGTGCAAATGGGGTCTTTCATGCTGTTGTGCCTGTTGAGGGACCCTCGTATAAAAAGGCTGAAGGAGAACTACCTGTACTGGGTGGCCGCGCTACTAGACCCCCGGTATAAGCAGAAAGTGCCTGAAATGTTACCGAATTACCGCAAGTCGGAAAGGATGCAGCAGTTCCAAAATAAATTAAAAAGTATGCTTTACACAGCGTATAAGGGTGATATCACAGAACAACGGGAATCTAACAGGGGAAGAGGTGAAAGTAATCCTCCTCCTCCTCCCACGACCACGCCGGCAAGGACAGGACGCTTTACAGACGTGTTGTTGATGGAGGACATGCAGAGCTTTTTAAGTCCTACGCATCGCCACAGCCCTTCAGGGTCCACCCTCAGAGAACGACTCAACCGACAGGTAGCAGACTACCTCGCCTTAACTGCAGATATCGACACTCTGAGGAGCGATGAACCCCTTGACTACTGGGTGTGCAGGCTTGACCTGTGGCCTGAGCTATCCCAATTTGCGATAGAACTTCTGGCCTGCCCGGCTTCAAGTGTCCTGTCAGAAAGGACCTTCAGTGCAGCAGGAGGTATTGTCACTGAGAAGAGAAGTCGCCTAGGTCAAAAAAAGTCTAGATTACCTCACCTTAAGATGAATGAGGGATGGATCCCGAAGCGACTGACAGTGGGCAATACATTCGACTAAAAAAGGTCTGATTTAGATGAGCTGCCTTGGGCTAAAAATGGTCCACACGCTGCTGTATTTTTCAGGCATGTGTACATGCCTAATTTTTCTGGCCTCTGGTGCTGCACTGTAGCTTCAAAACCCCCCCCCCCCCCCCCAAAAAAGGCACATACATGTGTCAATTCCCCTTCGTGATCGTTACCTTGTCGTGGTGAAGGGGCTTGCGTATCACAATGAAGCAACCACCTCTGAGTGTGTTGGCAATGGCAATGTTGGCACACCCCAGACGATAAGGTCGTAGCTTCATTGTGAACAGACCAAAAGCGATCGGCTGGATAATTTTGCATAGAAAAAACATTAATTTTCTTTGTGATCATCTAAGGTGATCATTAAAGCCTACTAGGCCAACAATGGGCCCACACTGCAGAATCATTGTTTTCTGGGTCACTTAACGGTCACTGAACTACCTCAGCACGACCATGGGCTTTGTAAAACCCCCATCGCCTGCAATCTCCCAAACGTGTGCACGAGCACAGTCATAACTACACCAAGATTGACGCATAGAGGTATAAAATTGATGTCATGAGTGTCAACTATTGACAACTCTTTGCGGTTGTCTAAAATCTATTCCATACACGTCCCCTGATAGGGGACGTAACAGGGATTAAACTGATAGGAATAGTAGTACTTAACACACCTTATAATAACGCAGAGAGAGGCAACGCAGAGAGAAGAGTCTGAAGAAGAGGAGTCGGAGGAGGAAGGTGGCTTTGAGGAGGTGGAAGACAAACCACAGCAGGCGTCCCAGGGGGCTTGTTGTCACCTTTCGGGGACCCTTGGTGTTGTACGTGGCTGGGTGGAGGAAGAGACCTTCAATGTCATCAGTGTCAGGCGTAACCGTTACACTACCTGATCGATACAACATCATACCTGATGTTTTAAAGCACGTTATTCCAAACAATTTAGGAATGTTTGGTGATTTATGCTCTTTATGGATTAAAACCCGACTCTGCATCAACTACGTAATTTTCCATGTGAATGGTGGGACGCCACCTGAAATAATTCCCATGCAAAGAACCTCTCGATCAGTTCCAAAGGTTGTGAGTAACTAAAAATCTACGTTTAATCGTGAAAGCTGGTTGCATTTATCAATTATGCAGGCCTGAAAAGGTAAAATTATGTTCCTTATATAAAGCTCTGAGGACACAGCTTTGATTACTTCCACTGGGACACAGCTTTCACTATTTCCATTGGGATTCACCCATATATATGGGTTTATTGTACTGGGATTTTAATTGAGAAAAACACCTAGGTCTCCAGAAAAATCGAGTATCTATCGATTAAGGATATTTCATTTTATTTGTATTTTATGTATGTATTTTAACCTATTCGATTTTATTGGATCGATTTATTTGTAGTCGTTTTTGTTTTTTTTATATAATCAATATTCTATCGCTAAAATTGTATTTTCGATGTCAACATACTCTTTTTTTATTGTACTTAAATAAATAAGTTTGGATTCACATTTCTCTGGGTGTTTTGAGTGCCGGTCCAATTTCACTAACTATTGCCTGTACTTGTTCTGGCCTCAACATTCGTAGAGCCGCATTTGGCCCTACCAAATAACGCTGAAGGTTCTGTCACTTACTCGCTTCTGAGGAAGGTGTTTCACTTGTGCGTGTAGCTGGCACAGATCGACCACGTCTACGGATCGACCACGGAGCTGCACAAACACCAGCAGCACCCCGACCAAGGCCACGTCCCTTATTTGACACTTTCCTCATTGTTTGCGTTCACCCACCAAACTAACAGATGGTAGTGTAGTGTCTTGCAGCAAATGGGTGTTTTTTTAAACCGAATATAACCGCAGTATTTAACGCATGTATTGGACTGTCACACATGCAGTAAAGGCTCCAAATGTAGTGTCTTGCACAAAATGGGTGTTTTTTTAATTCCAGAATCTAACAGTAGAGATGTCCCGAACTATTCGCCGGCGAACATAGCTTGTTCGCCGCGGCGGGCGAACATATGTGATGTTCGGTCCGCCCCCTATACATCATCATTGAGCAAACTTTGACCCTGTACCTCACAGTCAGCGGACACATTCCAGCCAATCGACAGACCCTCCCACCTCCTATCAAAAAGCAAGGACAGCATCCATCTTAGATTCATTCTGAAGCTGCAGTGTCACAAATTTGACTAAGTTGTAATCGCAATGCGATTTAATACAGGATTGCATTTCGAATTCAACTTAGAGCTGGGTTCCTAATGGTTGTATTGCTAGAATATAACGAAGATTGAGAATATAGTGCTATATTCGGCAATTCTAGCAATACAACCATTAGGAACTCAGATCTAAGTTGTAATCACAATGCGATTTTTACACAGGTTATATTATTCGCATTGTGAATTCAACTTACCACATCTGCGTCAACTACGTAATTTTCCATGGGCGTTTTGCCATGGATCCCCCGCCGGCATGCCACAGTCCAGGTGTTAGTCCCCTTGAAACAACTTTTCCATCACTATTGTGGCCAGAAAGAGTCCCTGTGTGTTTTAAAATTCGCCTGTCTATTGAAGTCTGCGGCGGTTCGCCAAAATTTGCGTAAATTCGAGTTTGCCGTTCGTGAACGGAAAATTTTATGTTCGCGACATCTCTATATAACAGCAGTATTTAAAGCTTGTATTGGACTGTAACAATTGCAGCAAACGCCACAAATGTAGTGTATTGCACAAAATGGGTGTTTTTTTAAAACCAGAATATAACTGCAGTATTTAACCCCTTAAGGACTCAGCCCTATTTCACCTTAAGGACTTGGCCATTTTTAAAAAATCTGACCAGTGTCACTTTAAGTGCTGATAACTTTAAAATGCTTTGACTTATCCAGGCCATTCTGAGATAGTTTTTTCGTCACATATTGTACTTCATGACACTGGTAAAATGAAGTAAAAAAAATTAATTTTTATTTATAAAAAAAAATACCAAATTTACCAAAAAATTGCAAATTTCCAAGTTTCAATTTCTCTACTTTTATAATACATAGTAATACCTCCAAAAATAGTTATTACTTTACATTCCCCATATGTCTACTTCATGTTTGGATCATTTTGGGAATGATATTTTATTTTTTGGGGATGTTACAAGGCTTAGAAGTTTAGAATAGTGTTGATCACGAATATTCGAATTTCGAATTTTTATTGCGAATATAGGTACCTTTTGAAAATTCGAGAATATTTTGAATATAGTGATATACACTCACCTAAAGAATTATTAGGAACACCTGTTCTATTTTTCATTAATGCAATTATCTAGTCAACCAATCACATGGCAGTTGCTTCAATGCATTTAGGGGGGTGGTCCTGGTCAAGACAATCTCCTGAACTCCAAACTGAATGTCAGAATGGGAAAGAAAGGTTATTTAAGCAATTTTGAGAGTGGCATGGTTGTTGGTGCCAGACGGGCCGGTCTGAGTTTTTCACAATCTGCTCAGTTACTGGGATTTTCACCACAACCATTTCTAGGGTTTACAAAGAATGGTGGGAAAAGGGAAAAACATCCAGTATGCGGCAGTCCTGTGGGCGAAAATGCCTTGTTGATGCTAGAGGTCAGAGGAGAATGGGCCGACTGATTCAAGCTGATAGAGCAACGTTGACTGAAATAACCACTCGTTACAACCGAGGTATGCAGCAAAGCATTTGTGAAGCCACAACACGCACAACCTTGAGGCGGATGGGCTACAACAGCAGAAGACCCCACCGGGTACCACTCATCTCCACTACAAATAGGAAAAAGAGACTACAATTTGCACGAGCTCACCAAAATTGGACTGTTGAAGACTGGAAAAATGTTGCCTGGTCTGAGTCTCGATTTCTGTTGAGACATTTAAGTGGTAGAGTCCGAATTTGGCGTAAACAGAATGAGAACATGTACCCATCCTCTGGCTACTTCCAGTAAGATAATGCACCATGTCACAAAGCTCGAATCATTTCAAATTGGTTTCTTGAACATGACAATGAGTTCACTGTACTAAAATGGCCCCACAGTCACCAGATCTCAACCCAATAGAGCATCTTTGGGATGTGGTGGAACGGGAGCTTCGTGCCCTAGATGTGCATCCCTCAAATCTCCATCAACTGCAAGATGCTATCCTATCAATATGGGCCAACATTTCTAAAGAATGCTATCAGCACCTTGTGGAATCAATGCCACGTAGAATTAAGGTAGTTCTGATGGCAAAAGGGGGTCCAACACCGTATTAGTATGGTGTTCCTAATAATTCTTTAGGCGAGTGTATATTCGTAATTTCGAATATTCGAATTTTCTTTTAATCAGTACACATGATCCCTCCCTGCTTCTAGCTTGTGGGCCAAAGAAGGCTGCAGTATACTGACTTTAGGAGTAGTGGTGTTTGCGAATTTTCGTAATGCGAATTTTTCAACTTACAACTATTAGACAAAGAAGATTATAGCACTATATTAGCTAAATTGCTCTATATTTGGATTTTTTCCGAATATTCGCTATATTGCTATAACGTTGTTTTTTCGAATATTCGTAATATTCTAAAACAAGAATATATAGCAAATATTCGGGAAAAAAAACGAATAGAGCAATTTAGCTAATATAGTGCTATAATCTTTGTCTAATAGTTGGAATTTTTTTCTCATCTGAAGTTCAGATTGGAAAAAAATTACAACTATCAAAAAAAAAAAGATTATAGCAATATATTAGCTAAATTGCTCTATATTAGTTTTTTTTTCCGAATATTCACTATATTGCTATATATTCTTGTTTTAGAATATTACGAATATTCGAAAAAACAAAGTTATAGCAATATAGCGAATATTCGAAAAAAAAACGAATATAGAGCAATTTAGCTCATAGTGCTATTATCTTTGTCTAATAGTTGTAAGTTGAAAAATTTGCATTACGGAAATTTGCATATTACACGATCATTACCTTGCCGATTTTTTTTCCGAGTAAAAAAATCGTAGAATATAACGAATATTCGAATTTGCGAATATTCTACAAAATATTTGCGAAATATCGCGAATTCGAATATGATCCCTGCCGCTCATCACTAGTATAGAAGCAAATCTTGAAATTTTTCAGAAATTTTCAAAAACTATTTTTAGGGACCAGTTCAGGTCTGAAGTCACTTTGCGAGGCTTACATAATAGAAACTACCCAAAAATGACCCCATTCTAGAAACTACACCCCTCAAGGTATTCAAAACTGATTTTACAAACGTTGTTAACCCTTTAGGTGTTCCACAAGAATTAATGGAAAATAGAGATGCAATTTCAAAATTTCACTTTTTTGGCAGATTTTCCATTTTAATAATTGTTTTCCAGTTACAAAGCAAGGATTAACAGCCAAACCAAACTCAATATTTATGGCCCTGATTCTGTAGTTTACAGAAACACCCCATATGTGGTCGTAAACCGCTGTACAGGCACATGGCAGGGCGCAGAAGGAAAGGAATGCCATACGGTTTTTGGAAGGCAGATTTTGCTGGACTGTTTTTTTTGACACCATGTCCCGTTTGAAGCCCCCTGATGCACCCCTAGAGTAGAAACTCCAAAAAAGTGACCCCATTTTAGAAACTACGGGATAGGGTGACAGTTTTGTTGGTACTAGTTTAGGGAACATATGATTTTTGGTTGCTCTATATTACACTTTTTGTGAGGCAAGGTAACAAGAAATAGCTGTTTTGGCACAGTTTTTATTTTTTGTTATTTACAACATTCATCTGACAGGTTAGATCATGTGATATTTTTATAGACCAGGTTGTCACGGATGCGGCGATACCTAATATGTATACTTTTTTTTTATTTATTTTTTTTATGTAAGTTTTACACAATGATTCCTTTTTTTTAAACAAAAAAAAATCATGTTTTAGTGTTTCCATAGTCTGAGAGCCCTAATTTTTTTCAATTTTTGGGCGATTACCTTGGGTAGGGTATGATTTTTGCGGGATGAGATGACTGTTTTATTGGCACTATTTTGGGGTGCGTGTGACTTTTTGATCGCTTGCTATTACACTTTTTGTGATGTAAGGTGACAAAAAATTGCTTTTTTTCACACCGTTTTTATTTTTTACGGTGTTTATCTGAAGGGTTAAGTCATGTTATATTTTTATAGAGTCGGTCGATACGGAGGCCGCGATACCTAATATGTATACTTTTTTATTTTTTTTTTATTTTTTTCTATTTTTTTTACCTAATTTTTTTTATTTATTTTTTACTTTATTTGGGAAAAATTATGTTTTGTTTTTTTTCCCACTTTGGGACTTCAACTTTTGGGGGTCTAATCCCTTTTACAATGTATTCCAATACTACTGTATTGGAATGCATTGGCTGTATGAGTAATACTGTGTGTATTACTCATACAGCTTCCGGCCTGTGAGATCCAGGGGGCTGGATCTCACAGGCTCGTCACCGGAAGGCAGCGCGATGCCTTCCTTAGACATCGCGCTGCCTTCCATGCCATCGGGTCCCGCCTACAGCCGCATGGGGACCTGATGGCACCGACGACCGCAACCGTCAGATAAGGTAAAAGCCGTAAACCGCAGGTCTGAATTGACCTGTGGCTTGCGGCGAACGCCGACACGGGAGGGTCACGGGACCCCCCCTGGCGTTGTGACAGGATGCCCACTGAATGATTTCAGCGGACATCCTATTGCAATTAACCCCCGCCGCAATCTCGATTTAAACTTGGGACGTACCAGTACGCCTTGAGTCCTTAAAGACTCGGGGAAACGGGGCGTACTGGTACGCCTTAAGTCATTAAGTGGTTAAAGCTTGTATTGGACTGTCTCAAATGCAGCAAAGGCCCCAAATGTAGTATCTTGCACAAAATGGGTGTTTTTTTAAAACCAGAGTATAACTGCAGTATTCATAGCTTGTATTTGACTGTCACAAATGCAGCTTAGGCCCCAAATGTAGTATCTTGAACAAAATGGGTGTTTTTTTTTAAAACCAGAATATAATAGCAGTATTTAACATAGAAACATAGAATGTGTCAGCAGATAAGAACTATTTGGCCCATCTAGTCTGCCCAATATACTGATTACTATGAATAGCCCCTGGCCCTATCTTATATGAAGGATGGCCTTATGCCTATCCCATGCATGCTTAAACTCCTTCACTGTTTTTGCAGCTACCACTTCTGCAGGAAGGCTATTCCATGCATCCACTACTCTCTCAGTAAAGTAATACTTCCTGATATTACTTTTAAACCTTTGCCCCTCTAATTTAAAACTATGTCCTCTTGTAGCAGTTTTTCTTCTTTTAAATATTCTCTCCTCTTTTACCTTGTTGATTCCCTTTATGTATTTAAAAGTTTCTATCATATCCCCTCTGTCTCGTCTTTCTTCCAAGCTATACATGTTAAGGTCCTTTCCTGGTAAGTTTTATCCTGCAATCCATGTACCAGTTTAGTAGCTCTTCTCTGAACTCTCTCCAAAGTATCAATGTCCTCCTAGAGATATGGTCTCCAGTACTGAGCACAATACTCCAAATGAGGTCTCACTAGTGCTCTGTAGAGCGGCATGAGCACTTCCTCTTTCTAATGGTAATGCCTCTCCCTATACACCCAAGCATTCTGCTAGCATTTCCTGCTGCTCTGACATTGTCTGCCTACCTTTTAAGTCCTCTGAAATAATGACCCCTGTGGCGAAACCAACCTCGCCACTGGGTTTTGGAGAGGCCTGTTTATCAGCCTCTTGCCTCAGGATTATGGCCCATACTAACTTTTAAACCCCTGAACCTATTCAAGTGAATTTTGGATAGGTTTGTCCCCAAGTTATACTGTTTAAATTGCTGTAAGTTATATGTATGGCCAATGTAAACTCACAAAGTTGTAACAATTTATAATAAGTGTAACTTGTCAGCTTGGGAGGAATATGCTGGGTGTGTTTCTATTGTGCCATTGTCCCATTGTGTGTTTAAAGGGTGATGTCTGTCCTGTTGTCTGCACATGTGTATTGGTGATTTCTCTTTGTCTTGAGAGATAATTGGATTACGCCTCGGGTGTCTCCAGGGCAGAGAGGAGGAAACCATGATGCATTGTGGGGATGTATTGTCTCTGTGTATCCTACAGTGCTGCATATCTGTCCTATGTCAGTCTTCATTCTGGTCCCCTAGGGGCGTGTACACCAGATGGGCTTGGTTGTTTTATACCTCCCTGTGGGCGGACCTGTATTTGCAAACAACTGTAATAAAAACCAGGCTGGGTGTGCCAGCACCTCAGACCGCTGCTTGACCCTCAACACGGAGCCTTGTCTCGTTATTGGGGGGATCCGCTGTATGCTGTTAGAGACTGATTGCCAGGAGTGTAAGCCGATTCCTGTTCGTCTGCTAGCAGCTATTCGTGAGGTTCCAGTTTGCAGTGCTACTTTGTATCCAGTTCGGGAGTTGGTGTTCTGCAGTAGCTGTGCCTGTCTCTCAGAAAGGGGCATATATTGCCTAAACGGATTTTAACCCCTTGTCTGCTGAAACGGTCCGTTACAACCCCTAAATCCCTTTCCTCAGATACTGAGGTTAGGACTGTATCACTGATTTGTATATTCTGCTCTTTGGTTTTTACGCCCCAGGTGCATTATTTTGCACTTATCATTACATTTTAGTTGCCAGATTTTTGACAATTTCTCTAGTTTTCCTAAATCCTTTTCCATTTGGTGTATCCCTCCAGGAACATCAACCCTGTTACAAATCTTTGTGTCATCAGCAAAAAGACACACCTTACCATCGAGGCCTTCTGCAATTTCGCTGATAAATATATTAAACAATATGGGTCCCAGAACAGATCACTGAGGTACCCCACTGGTAACAAGACCATGGTCTGAATATACTCTATTTACTACAACCCTCTGTCTGTCCCTCAGCCACTGCCTAATCCATTCAACAATATGGGAGTCCAAGCACAAAGACTGCAATTTATTGATAAGCCTTCTGTGTGGGACAGTATCAAAAGCCTTACTAAAGTCTAGATAAGCGATGTCTACTGCACCTCCGGCATCTATTATTTTAGTCACTGTCATAGGGCGCCGGCGACACGATCCTCCTGCGCTGCGCCGCCGACGTCCTGCCTCTCTCCCTGAGCGGCAACGCACGCGGTGTCCCTGTCTCCCAGGTAACAGGGAGCATAGCGGACCCGACCACGCTCCTGCTGTCTGTGCGGTCTGCGTCCTCCGTTCCCCTGGCAACAGTATCAGGCTGAGCACCAAGCTGGCCACTCGGTGCTTGGCTTCTGTGTCTGAGCAGGTCGTGTGACGCTGGCCACGTCACATAACCTTAGCCTTTCACTATTTATACAGGCAGCCTGCTGGCCACAGGTTGCATGCGATTTTGGTCCTGTGCCTACTGCTACTACTCAGTGCTTCTGATACTCTGGATTTTGACCCATGGCTTTTGTTCCTACCCGACCTCGCCTGCCCTTGTGTACTGACGTGACCTCCAGGTTTGACCCTCGGCTTGTACTCTGACCCGTCCTTGCTATTCCTTGTGTACTGACGTGACATCCTGGTTTGACCCTAGGTGTGTGTATTTACCATCATTGCTACCCCTGTTCGACTACGTTAGTGTTTATCTCTCGCATTTCAGTATTGCTGCTGACACTTTGTGACTTCGGATCCATTTGAAGGGTTCCCTCCTACCGCCTCTGCCTGTCTATATTAGGTCTCTGTCTGCTCTGCCTCTCTGCACTTATAGAGGTTAGGGACCGTCGCCCAGTTACTCCCCGTTGTCTAGGACAGGTAGTGTAAGTAGGCAGGGACAGAGGCGTGGGTGGCAGCTAGTTGGTGTACTTCCTCTTCCCCTCTCCCTAGTGCATGACAGTCACCCAATCAAAAAAATCAATAAGATTAGTTTGACATTATCTCCAAGAAGTAAACCCATGCTGTTTTTCATCTTTCAAGCCCTGTCAGCATTAAAAAAATTGCGCGCCTGTGTTGATTCGGCACAGGCGCTCTGATATAAGTAGGCTCGCCTCCTCAGCACTCCCTCAGTGCGCCTGCGCCGATGACGTCTTCTCTTTCGGTGACGTCATCGGCGCAGGCGCACTGAGGGAGTGCTGAGGAGACGAGCCTCATCTCAGAGCGCCTGCGCCGAATCAACACAGGCGCGCGATTTTTGAAATGCTGACAGGGCTGCTAACTTCTGGCAAAAAAAAAATATCTCCCACTGACTCACTATGCCTCTCAGTGAATACCTTGGGGTGTCTACTTTCCAAAATGGGGTCATTTGTGGGGTTTATTTACTGTTCTGGCATTTTGGGCGGGGCTAAATTGTGAGCAACCCTGTAAAGCCTAAAGGTACTCGTTGGAACTTCGGCCCCTTTACGCACCTAGGCTTCAAAAAATTGTCACACATGTGGTATCGCCGTACTCAGAAGAAGTAGGGCAATGTGTTTTGGGGTGTATTTTTACATTAACCAATGCTGGGTGAGAGAAATATCTCTGTAAATTGACAACTTTGTATAACTTTTTTTTAAAAGTTGTCATTTACAGAGATATTTCTCACACACAGTATGGGTATATGTAAAAATACACCCCAAAACACATTGCCCTACTTCTTCTGAGTACGGCGATACCACATGTGTGTCACTTTTTTGCAGCCTAGGTGCACAAAGTGGCCCAAATTCCAATGAGTACCTTTAGGATTTCACAGGGCAATTTTTACGCATTTGGATTCCAAACTACTTCTCACGCTTTAGGGCCCCTAAAATGCCAGGGCAGTATAAATACCCCACAAGTGACTCCATTTTGGAAAGAAGACACCCCAAGGTATTCCGTGAGGGGCATGGCGAGTTCATAGTTTTTTTTTTTTGGTTTTTTTTTGGCACAAGTTAGCGGAAAATGATGATGTTTTTTTTTTTTCTTACAAAGTCTCATATTCCACTAACTTGTGACAAAAAATAAAATTTTACATGAACTCGCCATGCCCCTCACTAAATACCTTGGGGTGTCTTCTTTCCAAAATGCGGTCACTTGTGGGGTATTTATACTGCCCTGGCATTTTAGGGGCCCTAAAGCGTGAGAAGTAGTTTGGAATCCAAATGCGTAAAAAATGCCCTGTGAAATCCTAAAGGTACTCATTGGAATTTGGGCCCCTTTGCGCACCTAGGCTGAAAAAAAGTGTCACATATGTGGTATCGCCGTACTCAAAACAAGTAGGGCAATGTGTTTTGGGGTGTATTTTTACATATACCCATACTGTGTGTGAGAAATATCTCTGTAAATGACAACTTTCCCATTTTTTTTTTATACAAAGTTGTCAATTTACAGAGATATTTCTCTCACCCAGCATGGGTATATGTAAAAATACACCCCAAAACACATTGTATTGGACTTGTTCTGAGTATAGCGATACCACATGTGTGACACTTTTTTTTGCAGCCTAGGTGCGCAAAGGGGTCCAAATTCCAATGAGTATCTTTTTAGGAGGGCATTTTTAGACATTTGGATTCCAGACTTCTCACGCTTTAGGGCCCCTAAAATGCCAGGGCAGTATAAATACCCCACATATGACCCCATTTTGGAAAGAAGACACCCCAAGGTATTCCGTGAGGGGCATGGCGAGTTCATAGAAGATTTAATTTTTTGGCACAAGTTAGCAGAAATAGTTTTTTTTGTTTTTTCCATCAAAGTCTCCCTTTCCGCTAACTTGGGACAAAAAGTTCAATATTTCATGGACTCAATATGCCCCTCAGCGAATACCTTGGGGTGTCTTCTTTCCAAAATGGGGTCATTTGTGGGGTGTTTGTACTGCCCTGGCATTTGAGGGTCTCCACAATCATTACATGTATGTCCAGAATTAGGAGTTTCTGCTATTCTCCTTATATTGAGAATACGGGTAATGAGATTTTTTTTTTTCCGTTCAGCCTCTGGGCTGAAAGAAAAAATGAACGGCACAGCTTTCTTCATTCGCATCGATCAATGTGGATGAAAAAATCTCTGCCAAAAAATGTGCAAAATAAAGAGGGGAAAGGCGTCTGCCAGGACATAGGAGCTCCGCCCAACATCCAAACCCACTCAGCTCGTATGAATTTTTTTTTTATTTTTTTTTATACAGTGTTTGCCAAAGCATATGAACACCGCCCCTCAGCTCATAAGCCTCGACAAACGTATCTTTTTTACTGCAGAGGAGAAATCTCATCTTGCAGCGCTGCATACATCGACTTTTGTGTAACCTGACAGCAGCGCAATGCTTCTGTCAGAATGCACATCAGTGCTGCAGCTGGTTGATCGCTTGGTCCACCTAGTAGGTTAAAAAAAAAACAGGCAGCAACGCAATAAATTTATTAACATTCCCTTGATATAACATTTGAAACAGAACATTAACTTTTTTGCTTGCCTTTTTTTTTTTTTTTTTTTTTTTTCCTTTTAGAGGATAAACCTCTCCTTCCCCATGGGACAATGTGCAAAGCGCAAATAGCCCAGAGATTTGGCGAAGTTCATTATGCACTTTGTCCCAGGTGAAAGGAGAGGTTTGTGGCAGCTCTGTGTGAAAAGGCCCTAAGACCCCTGTGTGCCTGTCCTGTGTCACGCAATCCCTACACTAATAGTGTACCTGTGTGTGGTACTTGTGGAAACACTCCCCTATGCATAGGTCAGACAGGTCAGGACAAAAAAAGGTGGTGTCACGCCTTATTCCAGCCCTGCTACAGACACAACATCTTTTTCTTGGGGAACGCTGAGTTGGGGTACCAGGATAGACACTCGGGAACTGTCTGGCATGTAGCTGGCTCACTACATCAGGGACTTGGGGCACGGACCCTCCTGGATACAGGAGTTCCGAAATGATCTTCTCATGGAATTTTAGGAAGGATCCTGTTCTCCCAGCCTTACTATAGAGAACAAAACTATTATAGGCAGCCAATTGAATTAAATAAACAGACACCTTCTTATACCAGCATCTGGTGCGGCGGGACACTAAATAGGGAGCCAACATCTGGTCATTGAAGTCCACCCCTCCCATGTGAAGGTTATAGTTCGTGGACAGAGGGGTTTCACAACGACTCCAGTTGCCCTTTCAATTTGGACAGTCGTGTCTGCGTGATTGGTGGACAGAAGGTAAACGTCCCTCTTGTCCCTCCACTTCACCGCGAGCAGTTCTTGGTCACACAAGGCAGCCCTCTCCCCCCATGCAAGTCTGGTATTAACGAGCCGTTGGGGGAAGCACCGGCAACTAGGTCACGCGGTGCCACAGCATTGAATTCCGACTAGATGTAAGTGCCGAAAGAGGGCCACACTTGTGTAAAAATTGTCCACGTAGAAGTGGTACCCCTTGTGGAGTAAGGGTGACACAAAGTCCCAAACAATCTTGCCACTGCTCCCCAGATAGTCAGGACATCCGACCGGCTCCAGTTTTGAGTCTTTTCCCTCATAGACCCTAAAACGATATGTATAGCATGTGGCCCTTTCACAAAGCTTATACAGTTTGACCCCATACCGGGCGCGCTTGCTGGGGATGTACTGTTTGATGCCAAGGCGCCCGGTAAAATGTACTAGGGACTCGTCTATGCAGATGTTCTGATTGTGGGTATACGCATCTGCAAATCTGGATGACAAATGTTCTATGAGGGGCCGAATTTTGTGGAGCCGGTCATAAGCAGGGTGGCCTCTTAGATGACAGGTTTTATTGTCAGTGAAATGGATAAAACGCATGATGACCTCAAAACGTGCCCTGGACATTGCAGCAGAGAACATGGGCATGTAATGTATTGGGTCTTTAGACCAATAGGACCACAATACTTTTTTTTTTTTGTTAGACCCATGCTGAGGATAAGGCCCAAAAAAAAAATTTAATTCGGAAACTGACTGGTTTCCACCGGTAAGGCTGGGCATAGAAGCTTTCCGGATTGGCGGTTATATAGTCTGTGGCGTAGCAGTTGGTTTCTGCCACAACTAAGTCAGAGAGATCCGCGGTGAAGAACGGCTAAAAAAACTCAAGGGCCGATCCTAAATGAGCTGTCTCCATGTGAACTCCAGACTGGGCGGTGATGATGTAATTGTCCTTGGTTATTAATACATATGATGATTTTTTTGGCATCACTTCCGTGTCCTCTCTTATTGACTGACTAGGTAAGGGGGAGGAGGTTCTTAAATCTTCTGCTTCTACGTCGTTGTTTCCTGTCCGGGGACATCCCTCCCAATAACTGCCGTTGTGGAGGCTATCGGAAAAATCAATTACCGGTAAGAGTAATTATTTCTTTTTAAAACCAGAATATAACAGCAGTATTTAACGCATGTATTAGACTGTCACAAATGCAGCAAAGGCCCCAAATGTAGTATCTAGCACAAAATAGGTGTGTTTTTTTTTTTTTAAACCAGCATATATCTGCAGTAATTAAAGCTTGTATTGGACTTTCACAAATGCTGCAAAGGCCCCAAATGTAGTAATTCAGACAAAATGGGTGTTTTTCCCTAACGCCTCCACAACGGCACTTATTGGGAGGGATGTCCCCGCCCTGGACAGGAAACAACGACGTAGAAGCAGAAGATTTAAGAACCTCCTCCCCCTTACCTAGTCAGTCGTTGTTTCCTGTCCGACGGAAGTACGTGGAAGCAGCTCCTGCAGCAGGAGAAACTTGTGTCTTTTCCACCCAGCCTCACCTCTGTCCTGGGGTCCTTCCCCACTTTCATGTGGGAGGGCTGGAGCAGGGAACGGGTCCTCGGGGACGCATGGCCTCCCTTCCTGTTCCTGGGAGCATGCGCGGTAGTTCCCGAGAACTATCGCGGGATCCGACGTCTGACGTCAGCGGGTGAGATTCTCCTTGGGCAAGAGAATCTCTCGAGTAGGCAGAGCTCCAGTGGCACGGAATTTAAAAGTTCCTCTCGCGCAGTGTCCTCGTGCTATGCTTAACGATGTTAGGCCCTGGAGATATGGACACCGCAAGGAAGCCCGTGGATCCCTCAGCCTCTGCCCTCAGCCCGGTAAGCCACCTCCCAGAGGAGAGATATGCTTAAAGCTGATGTACCTTATATTGCACACTTGGTGCCTGCCGCTTTCCACCACCGGTGAAGGGTCTGGCCTCTTAGATGGTTCTCCTGCTGGTCTCTAAATGTGCTCCCCATTTTTTTGTTTCTATGTTGATCTTAGGCCAGAGAGACCGCGACCCCGAAACCGCCTGGTGGAGATCTGGCACTCTCCAAGTCGAAAAAACCTCTGTGCCCCAAGTGCACAGAAAAAATTGTCTCAGAGGAATCTCCTTCCCTTCTCGAGTCTATGAGGTCAATAATTAAAGAAGAAGTAAATGCGGCAGTACACCTAAGAATGCCGTAATCCCCAAGACCATCCACCTCTCAAAGATCCCTAGCCTCTGACGCCGGGTTTGAGTGGGATGAAGGGGAAATCCTTTCCGGGTCAGACCCCTTCTCCTCTGAAGACGACTCTGGTAAACCCCTCTTTCAGCCAGAAGAGACAGATCGATTTTTTTAAAATCATCAGAGCAACTATGAACATCGAGGAGGTGAAGGAGGCTCACTCTGTACAATACCAGATGTACCAGGGGTTAGGGGAGAGGAAGAAAAGAACCTTCCCCATTAACAATAATGTTAAGTCCCTTATTGCTAGAGAGTGGAAAGATCCAGAAAAAAGGGTTGCTATACCAGGCGCCTTCAAACGCAAATACCCCTTTGACGATTCAAACCTGTGGGAAAAAACCTCAAAGGTGGATGCACCAGTAGCCCGGATCTCTAAAAGAACCTCGCTACCCTTTGAGGATACTGGCCTCCTCAGGGAACCCGAGGACAAAAAGTGTGAGAGCCTTTTGAAAAAATCATGGGAGACTAACACAGCTATGCTGCGACCAAGTATAGCTTCTACCTGTACTGCAAGAACACTCTCAGTTTGGCTGAACCAGCTAGAAGGTCACCTGGTGGCAGGTACCCCGCGAGAAGAAATCCTGGCTTCCCTACCAACTCTCAAGAAGGCGTCTAATTTTCTTGCTGATGCATCTGCGCACTTAGTGAAACTCTCTGCCAGGTCAGCAGCCTTATCAAATGTCACAAGAAGAGCTGTCTGGCTCCGCACCTGGTCAGGGGATGCAAGCTCAAAGAATCGCCTATGCTCCATCCCGTGTGAAGGCGATAGATTGTTTGGTTCCACCTTAGACGATATTCTGGATAAAGCTGCGGACACAAAGAAGGGCTTCCCTATTGAGAACCGCTATTTCCATCAGAGGCGTTCCTTTCGAAATCAAAGAAAGCCCAAAGGGGATCCTAAGAAAAAAAGAGTTCGAAGAGATGGCAGCCCTCCAGAGGTAGGGGTAGAGGGTTTCTCTTTAACCCTGAAAATGCTTCATCCTCAAAACAATGATGCTAGACGTCAAGTGGGTGGCAGACTAATCCACTTTGCTGCCGTCTGGGAAAATATAGGAGCATCTCCCTGGGTGGTAGACACCCTAAATCATGGCCTAAAGTTAGAGTTTCTGTCAATACCAACAGATTACTTTATGATCAACAAAATTCTGCCTCATCGAGAAAAACAATCTTGCCTAGAGTCAGAAATTTCATCACTGATTCAGAAAGGAGTAATTCGTCAGGTTCCTGCGGAAGAACAGGGTAAAGGGTTTTACTTCCCTGTCTTCTTAATCCAAAAACCCAACAAGACTGATTGACTAATTTTAAACTTAAAAGGCTTAAGCAAGTTTATCGTTTACAAGCGCTTCAAGATGGAGTCAGTGAGATCCATCATAAATGTCCTCCCCCAAGACTGCTTCATGGCGACCATGGACCTTCAGGACGCCTATTACCACGTCCCGATTGTTATGGCCCATCAAAAGTATTTAAGAATTGCTATCTATATAAAAAACCGGCTCTGTCACTTTCAGTTCATAGCCCTCCCCTTCGGGCTCTCCTCTCCCCAAGGGTGTTTTCAAAGATCATGGCAGAGGTCGTCAAAGCCCTTCACCGAAGAGGCATTCAAATTATACCTTGGGCTACTTTCTCACTACCGTTCAGAGCGGATCCGTCTGGGGTCTGCCCAGACGGATCCGCTCATATAATGCAGACTTTGGATCCGTTCAGAACGGATCCGTCTGCATTATATTGTAAAAAAAATTCTAAGTCTGAAAGTACAGGGAGTGCAGAATTATTAGGCAAGTTCTATTTTTGAGGATTAATTTTATTATTGAACAACAACCATGTTCTCAATGAAGTAGTTTTTAGTTTGTTTTTAGTTTTAGCTATTTTAGGGGGATATCTGTGTGTGCAGGTGACTATTACTGTGCATAATTATTAGGCAACTTAACAAAAAACAAATATATACCCATTTCAATTATTTATTTTTACCAGTGAAACCAATATAACATCTCAACATTCACAAATATACATTTCTGACATTCAAAAACAAAACAAAAACAAATCAGTGACCAATATAGCCACCTTTCTTTGCAAGGACACTCAAAAGCCTGCCATCCATGGATTCTGTCAGTGTTTTGATCTGTTCACCATCAACATTGCGTGCAGCAGCAACCACAGCCTCCCAGACACTGTTCAGAGAGGTGTACTGTTTTCCCTCCTTGTAAATCTCACATTTGATGATGGACCACAGGTTCTCAATGGGGTTCAGATCAGGTGAACAAGGAGGCCATGTCATTAGATTTTCTTCTTTTATACCTTTTCTTGCCAGCCACGCTGTGGAGTACTTGGACGCGTGTGATGGAGCATTGTCCTGCATGAAAATCATGTTTTTCTTGAAGGATGCAGACTTCTTCCTGTACCACTGCTTGAAGAAGGTGTCTTCCAGAAACTGGCAGTAGGACTGGGAGTTGAGCTTGACTCCATCCTCAACCCGAAAAGGCCCCACAAGCTCATCTTTGATGATACCAGCCCAAACCAGTACTCCACCTCCACCTTGCTGGCGTCTGAGTCGGACTGGAGCTCTCTGCCCTTTACCAATCCAGCCACGGGCCCATCCATCTGGCCCATCAAGACTCACTTTCATTTCATCAGTCCATAAAACCTTAGAAAAATCAGTCTTGAGATATTTCTTGGCCCAGTCTTGACGTTTCAGCTTGTGTGTCTTGTTCAGTGGTGGTCGTCTTTCAGCCTTTCTTACCTTGGCCATGTCTCTGAGTATTGCACACCTTGTGCTTTTGGGCACTCCAGTGATTTTGCAGCTCTGAAATATGGCCAAACTGGTGGCAAGTGGCATCTTGGCAGCTGCACGCTTGACTTTTCTCAGTTCATGGGCAGTTATTTTGCACCTTGGTTTTTCCACACGCTTCTTGCGACCCTGTTGACTATTTTGAATGAAACGCTTGATTGTTTGATCACGCTTCAGAAGCTTTGCAATTTTAAGAGTGCTGCATCCCTCTGCAAGATATCTCACTATTTTGGACTTTTCTGAGCCTGTCAAGTCCTTTTTTTGACCCATTTTGCCAAAGGAAAGGAAGTTGCCTAATAATTATGCACACCTAATATAGGGTGTTGATGTCATTAGACCACACCCCTTCTCATTACAGAGATGCACATCACCTAATATGCTTAATTGGTAGTAGGCTTTCGAGCCTATACAGCTTGGAGTAAGACAACATGCATAAAGAGGATGATGTGGTCAAAATACTCATTTGCCTAATAATTCTGCACTCCCTGTAGTTTCAAACGGATCCGTCCAGACTTTACATTGAAAGTCAATGGGGGACGGATCCGTTTGAAAATTGAGACATATAGTGTCAAATTCAAACTGATCCGTCCCCATTGACTTACATTGTAAGTCTGGACGGATCCGTTTGCCTCCGCACGGCCAGGCGGACACCCGAACGCTGCAAGCAGCGTTCAGGTGTCCACTTGCTGAGCGGAGCGGAGGCTGAATGCTGCCAGACTGATGCATTCTGAGCGGATCCGCGTCCACTCAGAATGCATTAGGGCAGTACGGATGCGTTCGGGGCCGCTTGTGAGCCCCTTCAAACGGAGTTCACAAGCGGAGCCCCGAACGCTTTTCTAGTAGCTGCTCCCTGTGCAGAGACCCTTCTGTCCCACCTAGCAGATAATAAATTTCAAAAAGTCAGACTTAAATCCGGCGCAAAGGAAGACCTTTTTAGGGGTAACATTAGATTCCCATTGATTAATGTCTTTTCTTCCACAGAACAAACAGATCGAGCCCCAGGAAAAAGTCTCGCTATTCTGCAGTCAAAGATCCACAACGGTAAGGAACCTCATGACCATTCTAGGTACTCTTATGTCAACGATCCAGTCAGTAAGGTGGGCCCAACACCACACAAGACCACTTCAGGCGTTCCTCCTATCTTCCTGGGATGGCACCTCCTCGGCCCTGGAAAAGCGCGTGATGATTCTGAAGTCGGTAAAAATATCTCTTATGTGGTGGAGAATCAGAAAACACCTTCAGACGGGTGTTTCCTGGAGACAAGGAGATCAAATGATCATAACCACAGACGCCAGCAGCATCGGCTGGGGGGGTCACTCAGGCGGAAGAGTGGTCCAAGGCACTTGGGGAGCGGATCTATTACAAGCCTCCTCCAACTTAAGGGAACTCTCAGCGGTATACAACGTCATGGTCGCTCTCTTTACGCCTAAATCACCAAAAAGTATAAAGGTCTTCTCAGACAATACTACTACGGTCGCCTATTTAAACAAACAGGGAGGCACCAGGAGTCGCTCCCTAGCAGCTGTAAGCGACAAGATCTTCTCTTAGGCAGAGAGCAACCTAATTTCCCTTACAGCCTTACATGTCAGAGGAGAAGAAAATACTTTGGCCGACTTCCTCAGCTGTCAGACTCTGAAAGAAGGAGAGTGGTCCCTAAATCCGCAAATATTTCATCAATTGTGTCTCAAGTGGGGGACTCCAAAAATAGATCTGTTTGCGACAAAGTCCAACAAACAGACCAAACAGTTCTGTTCCCTCTCCCAAAGGGACCAGCCACTATGGATAGATGCCCTATCCCGACCATGGCCAAACTGCCTTCTTTATGCCTTTCCTCCCTTCAGCCTAATATCAAAGACCCTGATAAAGGTACAGGAAGAAAAGGCCAAGGTAATCTTTATAGCCCCTCATTGGCCGAGAAGATCCTGGTTCCCCTTGCTACTTCATCTTTCAGCAGGGGAATCCTGGGTCCTCCCATCCATACCGGATCTCCTTCATCAAGGCCCAGTAAATCACCCAAGCATCAAACACTTGAACTTGACGGCCTGGAGACTGAGCGCAGCACCTTAAAAAAGAAGGGACTCTCGGATTCAGTTATCTCCACTCTCATGCTCAGCCGAAAACCCATAACATCCATAATTTATCTGTGGACCTGGAAAGCCTTTCAAAAATTCTCAGGTGACGTGATGTTACCAGACATTCCTCAAATTCTGCAGTTCTTTCAAGTCGGACTTGACAAAGGCCTCAGACCAGCAACCCTTAGAGTGCAGGTATCAACCCTAAGTGTGTTTTTGGACGTCAAGTTGTCAGAATCCTCTTTAATAAAGCGTTTTCTTAAAGGTGCTATGAGAGACTCCTGTAGCCCGTCCTACCATTGCTCCCTGGGACCTTAACTTAGTGCTGTCTGTCCTAATGTCTCCTTTGTTTGAACCAATAGAAGAAATATCCCTGAGACTTCTTACGTTGAAGACAGTGTTCCTTACGGCCATTACAACTGCTAGAAGAGTTGGGGAGATCCAAGCCTTTTCATATAAACCTCCTTATCTGACGATCCTCGATGACCGCATAATTCTGAAACATTGCCCAGCCTTCCTACCTAAGGTAGTGTCTAGATTTTACTGCGAACTAGAAATTTCGCTGCCCTCGTTCTCTCCTTCACCAACCTCGGAAAAAGAGAAGAAATACCACAACTTGGATGTAAGAAGGGTTGTAATCTGCTACCTCAACAGTACTTCATCCTTCAGACACTCGGACCAACTGTTCTTACAGTACCAAGGGCCCAACAAAGATCGCGGGGCTAGCAAACCTACGATATCCAGATGGATAAAAAATATATGATCAAGCTAGCTTACCTGCAGAAAGACCTCCAGCCCCCGGTTGGGCTAAGGGCTCACTCCACCAGAGCAGGGTCATCCTCATGGGCTGAGGCAGCATCAGTATCATTAGAACAGATATGTAGAGCCACAACTTGGGCCAATCCTATGACTTTTTTCAATCACTATAGGATGGATATCCTTAAGAACCAGGACTTATCATTTGGGCGCAGGGTACTTTCTGCTGCTGTCCCTCCCTGATCCTGTTACTCTGTTAATCCTCCAATAAGTGCCGTTGTGGAGGCGTTAGGGAAAAGAAATAATTACTCTTACCGGTAATTGATTTTTCCGATAGCCTCCACAACGGCACTGGGATTCCCTCCCTGATATATTGTTACATAGATCCAAGTTCTGCTAAAGACTTCTTTCTAATGATGTAATTGTCCTTGGTTATTAATACATATGATGATTTTTTGGCATCACTTCCGTGTCCTCTCTTATTGACTGACTAGGTAAGGGGGAGGAGGTTCTTAAATCTTCTGCTTCTACGTCGTTGTTTCCTGTCCGGGGACATCCCTCCCAATAACTGCCGTTGTGGAGGCTATCGGAAAAATCAATTACCGGTAAGAGTAATTATTTATTTTTAAAACCAGAATATAACAGCAGTATTTAACGCATGTATTAGACTGTCACAAATGCAGCAAAGGCCCCAAATGTAGTATCTATCACAAAATGGGTGTTTTTTTAAACCCAGAATATATCTGCAGTATTGGACTGTCACAAATGCAATAAAAGGTCGCAAATGTAGTATCTAGCACAAAATGGGTGTTTTTTTTAAAACCATAATATAACTGCAGTATTTAAAGCTTGTATTGGACTGTCACAAATGCAATAAAAGGTCGCAAATGTAGTATCTAGCACAAAATGGGTGTTTTTTTTAAAACCATAATATAACTGCAGTATTTAAAGCTTGTATTGGACTGTCACAAATGCAGCAAAGGCCGCAAATGTAGTATCTAGAACAAAATGGATATTTTTTAAAAACCAGAATATAACAGCAGTATTTAACGCTTGTATTAGACTGTCGCGAAGGCCGCAAATGTAGTATGTAGCAAAAACTGGGCGTTTTTTTTAAAACCAGAATATAACAGCAGTATTTAACGCTTGTATTGGACTCTCACAAATGCAGCAAAGGCCCCAAATGTAGTGTCTTGCACAAAATGGGTGTTTTTAAAAAAAAACAGAATATAACAGCAGTATTTATCGCATGTTTTGGACTGTCATAAATGCAGCAAAGGCCGCAAATGTAGTATCTTGCACAAAATAGTTTTTTTTTTTTAAAAAGCAGAATATAACAGCAGTATTTAACGCATGTATTGGACTTTCACAAATGCAGCAAAGCCACAAATGTGCAGTCGTGGCCAAAAGTTTTGAGAATTACATAAATATTGGAAATTGGAAAAGTTGCTGCTTAAGTTTTTATAATAGCAATTTGCATATACTTCAGAATGTTATGAAGAGTGATCAGATCAATTGCATAGCCCTTCTTTGCCATGAAAATGAACTTAATCCCAAAAAAAAACTTTCCACTGCATTTCATTGCTGTCATTAAAGGACCTGCTGAGATCATTTCAGTAATCGTCTTGTTAACTCAGGTGAGAATGTTGACGAGCACAAGGCTGGAGATCATTATGTCAGGCTGATTGGGTTAAAATGGCAGTCTTGACATGTTAAAGGAGGGTGATGCTTGAAATCATTGTTCTTCCATTGTTAACCATGGTGACCTGCAAAGAAACGCGTGCAGCCATCATTGCGTTGCATAAAAATGGCTTAACAGGCAATTGATTTTTCCAATAGCCTCCTCCTGGCTACTGAGATTTCACCTCAATCAACAATTTATAGGATCATCAAGAACTTCAAGGAAAGAGGTTCAATTCTTGTTAAGAAGGCTTCAGGGCGTCCAGGAAAGTCCAGCAAGCGCCAGGATCGTCTCCTAAAGAGGATTCAGCTGCGGGATCGGAGTGCCACCAGTGCAGAGCTTGCTCAGGAATGGCAGCAGGCAGGTGTGAGCGCATCTGCACGCACAGTAAGGCGAAGACTTTTGGAAGATGGCCTGCTGTCAAGAAGGGCAGCAAAGAAGCCACTTCTCTCCAAAAAAAACATCAGGAACAGATTGATCTTCTGCAGAAAGTATGGTGAATGGACTGCTGAGGACTGGGGCAAAGTCATATTCTCCGATGAAGCCTCTTTCCGATAGTTTGGGGCATCTGGAAAAAGGCTTGTCCGGAGAAGAAAAGGTGAGCGCTACCATCAGTCCTGTGTCATGCCAACAGTAAAGCATCCTGAGACCATTCATGTGTGGGGTTGCTTCTCATCCAAGGGAGTGGGCTCACTCACAATTTTGCCCAAAAACACAGCCATGAATAAAGAATGGTACCAAAACACCCTCCAACAGCAACTTCTTCCAACAATCCAACAACAGTTTGGTGAAGAACAATGCATTTTCCAGCACGATGGAGCACCGTGCCATAAGGCAAAAGTGATAACTAAGTGGCTCGGGGACCAAAACGTTGACATTTTGGGTCTATGGCCTGGAAACTCCCCAGATCTTAATCCCATGCAGCAAAGGCCTCAAATTTAGTGTTTTGCACGAAATGGGTGTTTTTAAAAAAAAACTGAATATAACTGCAGTAATTAAAGCTTGTATTGGACTGTCACAAATGCAGCAAAGGCCCCAAATGTAGTGTCTTGCACGAAATGGGTGTTTTTTAAAAAAACAGAATATTTCTGCAGTAATTAAAGCTTGTATTGGACTGTCACAAATGCTACAAAGGCCCCAAATGCAGTATCTAGGACAAAATGGGTGTTTTAAAAAAAAAAAAAAGAATATAAAATCAGTATTTAACACTTGTATTGGACTGTCAGAAATGCAGCAAAGGCTCCAAATGTAGTGTCTTGCACAAAATTGGTGTTTTTTTAAAACTAGAATTTAACTGCAGTATTTACAGCTTGTATTGGACTGTCATAAATGCAGCAAAGGCTGCAAATGTAGTATCTTGCACAAAATAGGTGTTTTTTAAACCAAAATATAACCGCAGTATTTAACGCTTGTATTAGACTGTCACAAATGCAGCAAAGGCCCCAAATGTAGTGTCTTGCACAAAATGGGTGTTTTTTTTTAAACAGAATATTTCTGCAGTAATTAAAGCTTGTAATGGACTGTCACAAATGCAGCAAAGGCCCCAAATGTAGTATCTAGGACAAAATTGGTGTTTTTTTTTAAACCAAAATTTTACTGCAGTATTTACAGCTTGTTTTGGACTGTCACAAATGCTGCAAAGGCCCCAAATGTAGTATCTTGCACAAAATAGGTGGTGTTTTTTTTAAAACCAGAATATAACCGCAGTATTTAATGCTTCTATTGGACTGTCACAAATGCTGTAAAGGCCCCAAATGTAATATCTAGGACAAAATGGGTGTTTTTTATTTTTTAAAACAGAATATAACAGCATTATTTAAAGCTTGTATTGGACTGTCACAAATGGAGCAAAGGCCGAAAATGTATCTAGGACAAAATGTATTTTTTTTTTTAAACCAAATATAAAATCAGTATTTAACGGTTGTATTGGACTGTCAGAAATTCAGCAAAGGCCCCAAATGTAGTGTCTTGCACAAAATGGGTGTTTTTTTAAAAAAAACTGAATATAACTGCAGTATTTAAAGCTTGTATTGGACTGTCACAAATGCAGCAAAGGCTCTAAATGTAGTGTCTTACACAAAATTGTTTTTTTTTTTGTTTTTTTTTTTTAACCAGAATTTAACTGCAGTATTTACAGCTTGTATTGGACTGTCATAAATGCAGTAAAGGCCGCAAATGTAGTGTCTTGCACAAAATAGGTGTTTTTTAAAACAGAATATTAGAGCAGTATTTAACTCTTGTATTGGACTGTCACAAATGCAGCAAAGGTCGCATATGTAGTGTCTTGCACAAAATGGTTGTTTTTATAAAACCAGAATATAACAGCAGTATTTAACGCTTGTATTGGACTGTCACAAATGTAGCAAAGGCCGCAAAGGTACTTTATGGGAAAAAATTATGATGATTAAAATTATATTTTTACCCACAATTTTTTGTTGTTTTTTTTTCACCCACAATTAAACAGATGGATTTAACTTATTTTTTTCACTATCACCAATGCAGTGCATGGCGCAAATGTACTTTTTAGCAAAAAAATATAAATTTTTCCCCACAGAATCTAACAGATGGATTTACTTAGATAGTTTGTTACAGAACAAAATGTGAATGTCACCCACTGGGTCCCTGAACTCAGACTGATTCCCTATATTATTTTCCCTTCCCCTGGCAAATATGCGGAGCAGTTGCATTAAAAAAAATTGGTATATGTTGCCCACTGAACTAAAAGAACAGGGTTAAATGATTGTCCCTGGCACATATGCAGTGCTGGTGCACTGAACTTGCACAAAATGGCCACCGACTTATTTGTCTGTGTCACTGGGCTCAAGGCAGGGTACAAAAATGTTGCATTGCACCCACAAAACAAAATCACAGTACATAGCAGAGTAAATAACAACAAGTTGTGATGTGATATCAGATTCTTTCCTATTCTCTCACCCACAGCAGCATCCTATCCCTACACTAGTAAGAACAGAGTGACGGCCGGCGCTATGTGACTCCAGCTTATATAGAGGCTGGGTCACATGCTGCACTGGCCAATCATAGCCATGCCATTAGTAGGCATGGCTGTGATGTCTTCTAAGGGCACACGAGTTAAACACTTGTTGATTGGCTGCCCTGCAGCCTTTCAGAAAGCGCCATTAAATCGCCGAACACCGAACGTGAACGCAAACTTTTACTGAAATGTTTGGGTTCTGGTCCGGGGTCCAAAAATCCTAAAGTTTGGTACGAACCCGAACTTTACAGTTCGGGTTTGCTCAACCCTACTAAACAGCCATAGTTACCACCATCTGTTCCAGGACATGAAGCAGTGGAATGACATTGTTCATCCCGTAGTCCTGGCGACTGACAAATAACGTGGCGTCCTAAAAAGGCGGGAGAAAACGGCAGGTGTCACGCATGAGCTGCCACTGGCTAACATCGAAGTTACACAGGGAAGTACTCCTATCCGCTTGCATCATCAAGAAATCGTTGATGGCCTTTCTCTCTTCGTATAGCCGGTCCAACATATGGAGTGTGGAATTCAAATGTGTGGAAACTTTGCTTATCAGAGTATGTTGGGGGATGCCATTCTGCCGCTGCAGCTCAAGGAGGGTGTGCTTTGCAGTGAACGAGTGGCTGAAGTGCATGCAAAGTTTCCTGGCCATTTTAGGATGTCTTGCAGATGGGTGGAAGACTTCAGGAACAGCTTGACAACCAGATTGAACACGCGCGCATGACTCACCCCTCCTTGACATAGCGCTGACGCCATGTTCTTGTCGGTCACCATGGTTCCGATTTTAAGTTGTCGAGGACAAAGCCAGGATTCAATTTCTTGATGAAGGATGCGTAGTAGTTCCTCCCCTGTGTGACTCAGTTCGCCCAGGCAAATGAGGTGAAGAACACCGTGACACCTCCGTGCCCTGCACATGTGGTATGCTGGAGGGCTGTGAATTGTCCCTGCAGTGAAGGCTGAGTACACAGTGTAGGAT
The DNA here is from genome assembly GCF_905171765.1 of Bufo bufo. NCBI lineage: Eukaryota > Metazoa > Chordata > Amphibia > Anura > Bufonidae > Bufo > Bufo bufo. Next base: position 112,715,708 of record NC_053395.1, on the reverse strand, counting down.
GAGGAGGCAGAGGTGGACATTGTCGCAAGACCAACATGAAGGCGGAAGTGTGGCTGTGCAGGAAGCACATTCACCCAGTGGGACATAAATTACATGTATTGTCCCTGACCGTTGTTACTGCTCCACACATCGGCGCTGCCATGCACTTTGGCAGACACTGACAGGCCCAAGAACTGGCCCACCTTCTATTCTCCATCTGTGTGCAGGGCTGGTACTGCCTTTTTGGCAAAGAAATGACGGCTTGGGACTCTCCACCTCGGTTCAGCACAAGCCAATAATTCTTTGAAAGGTGCAGAGTCCGCCACTTGGAAGGGGAGGACTGCAGCACCAGCAACTTAGACAGGAACACGTTCAGCTTCTGTGCCGTTGGATGAGTGCACGCATACTGTTGTCTCTTGGCATTTGCTTCAGTGATCGAATGACTGACGAGGAGTAGAAGGGCCAAGAGCAGGAGCATCAGGACCAGCAGATGATGGGAAGGACAGACAGCGGTGGTGTTGGAGCATTGACTCCCTGAAATTGGCTCCATGCCACTGGGTGATGCAGTGGTTGCTTCGGCAGGCTGGACTACCACATCGGAGCCACGGTTCCTCCAGGCCACTTTATGGTGATGCTGCATATGTTGACGCAGGGCTGTGGTGCCAACATTGGCACCCTGGCCATGCTTCACCTTCTGTCCACAGATTCTACATATGGCCATGTTCACCTTCTCCAGCGGCTTAAGAAAAAACTGCCACACCGCAAGTAGGTGATTTTACCCCCAACACTACACACTGACTGACAGCTACCGCCGCTGCCTCCGTGAACCCGTGCACTGCTACTTCCTGGGCAGGAAAGCTCCTTCAACGGGGGTGGTCTACCCTGACACATTTGGCTCCTGACCTCCCACTGCTGCCACCCTGCTGACTCCCAGCCACCCTATCGACTTGCTGGCTCAAATGTAAGCTGCCACCCTCTTCTCCAGATGATGATGAAGCCCTTTCGTCACCCGGCTCCCAAGTGTGATCATCTACATCATCATCATCGAGTACCCTCTGCACGTCACTGATGTCCTCCTCAACCATCTCTGGGTCAGGAGCCTAACAGTTTGCAACACCAGCTCCTATGCCACTCTTCTCATTACTACTCGCCCGCCTAGTGGAGGAAGTGCCGGATGTCTCCTCCACATCTTGGCTTGCCAGTAGCTGCTGACTCTCTCTTCTAGTAGCTTGTCCTCACTGTATAGTGGAGCTGATCCCACAGCATACAATACTTCTCTGGCTGAGGGAACAGAAAAATACAGAGGCAGGTTGAGGACAGGGGAGGGCATTGGGCCTGCTTACGGGCCATGCCAACTATGGGTTGTGTCTGACAAACCCACTGACTCTTGGCTGGGGGTGTCTGATATCACTTGCGACGAAGTCGAAGATCGAGTCAACCATTCAAGAACCGCTGGGTTGCTGGTCAAGACACGACTGCTATGACACCGGGAGCTCAGGCCTCTCGAAGTGACCCCTGCTGCCACGGCCCCTTACTCTGCTGTGACCTCTGCCTGCGCCAGAAACATTTAGACCTCTGCCACTCCCCTGTGCAGGGCCTGGCACTTCTCTGTCTGACATAATGTTAGATCGAATAAATAAATAAAAAGGAAATTAAAACACCCCAAAAAAGTCATGTAATTTTCTCACCACACAACAGCTAATAAGCTTTTTTTTCAGACTAATACACCCAAGAAAGGGCTTTAGAACATATAACTGCACCGCTGAACAGCAAATATATTTTTATTTTTCCACTATTACACGCCACAAAAGGCTTTAGAACATATAAATGCACCACTGAACGGCAAATATATTTGACTTTTTCCACTAATACACGCCACAAAAGGCTTTAGAAAATATAGCTGCACCGCTGACTGGCAAATATATTTTGACACTAATACACGCCACAAAAGGCTTTAGAACATATAACTGTACCGCTGACCAGCAAATCTACTGTATTTTTCTTTTACCACTATTACACAACAAAAAGGGCTTTAGAACATATAACTGCACCGCTGAACGGCAAATATATTTTTGTCATAATCCAAGATGGCTGAGGCTATTTATAGGGCTGTGACATCACAGGGCTGGCTGCTGATTGGCTGCATGCATGGCATTATGGGTGATCCCGCCTTCCCAGAGTTTCTTTGCTCCATGTCCTCACACGTGCAGCAGCCATTTTAGGAAAAAATGCGATTTATTACCACAAAGTGTGAGGAAATTTGGATTTGCTGCGAATTACATTTTTCCTGAAATTAGGATCGAATTCCACTTCGTCAACTTTGATTCGCTCATTTCTAGTTCTGACGGATTAGAGGAAGGGCAAAATAATCAGTGACGTCAACACAAACTTACTGCTGACATCCTCTCCACTCTGTCGGGGGGCTCTACTTGTATAATCGTTTAATAGAACAGGTTCTGTAGACATCTATGTGGAATCAGCTGACAATAATGTGTAAAAGGAGTGCGCTTCTTCCTGGCACTAACATTGACCTGTAGGGCTGAGTTCATACTTGAGTTGTTTGGTCAATTTTGGCCCCGTGACTGCCCAAATAAGTGAAGTGTGCAGTGATTCTAAGAGCGACGCCTGTCATCTGCATGTCATACGGACAGTATTATTTCACTGCCACAGCACACTCCCTATGCATGTTACTGCAAGGCACAGTGTTCTACACCACTATAAAGGCTCTCTACAGCAGGAAATAGTTGTTTTTAACGTGATTCACAGCAAATAAATTAGGATCGAAGCAATTTTTTTCAAAAAATTCAGCTAATCGGCCGAATTGAATTTTTGAAAAATTCACTCATCTCTAATTGTTATATAAAGTTGGCCCATATCAAGATGATGAAGAATAACTAGTAGTTGCTGAAAGTGCAGCGTACTCAAGTTAGGTTTAAAAATGTTCCTTGGTGTTGTAGTGCAATTGTGACTCTAACCTGAGACAGCTGACTCTCTGAAAGGGCAGGTAATGTTAAGTAATGTTCGTGACGCCAGTGCCAATTAAACGGTGGCACGCCGTTTGCTGATAGCAGGAATAACTGAGGAACCACGTGATGTTAAAACAGAACTCAAACTTTAGTAGTCATCATACATAGACATAGATGGAAGCGCAGTTCCTTTGAAGACAGCTGGTTTCAATACATTTGATGCAGGCAGTCTATAGCAAGGTGACTTCAGAGTGTTAAACACAGGACTTGCAGTACAGACGGCTTGCACTCTATTCCTGACTGATCCTGGAACATAGAAACTCTTCTCCAAGGCCCAATGCCCTAGCTCTGGCGTATATCCTTGGTTTTATAATTATCAAGTACCTCCTCTGTTGTCTTTAGTACCTCTTGCTTTTCTGGACTTGCCTCTGTCTCTCTGTTTCCTCAGGCTGGTTAACGGTGGTGTTCCTGCTTCTGCATATATATACTCAGGAGGGGAACCTTCTCCTTGGATCTGGAACCCGGTTACAGGGGCCGCAATACCCTCTCCTGGTCTGCAGGCTCCAGGCCTGAACTTGACTCTGACATTGTTTAATCTCTAACTCCAACTCCAACTCTCACTCTAACTCCAACTCCCCCTTCCTTTCCCTGACTGGGCCTTATATAGTCTAGGGCTCCCTAGCTCCCTCTAATGACTAAGAGCTGGAATGACACCCCTAACAGGCCTGCACATGCAAGTTTCACAGTAACAGGGAAGTACATAGCATTACATTACATTTTATGAAGATGACTTATACCAACCTCCCCATAAATAAGGGGAAACGACAGCACACAAGTGACCCTTCTGTAGTGACGGGCATTACAGCCCCCGTACACTACAAAAGTCCGACCCTTCACACCATTACCAATCATGAGAATGGGGGCACTGTACCTTGTGGGGCCTCCACAAAATTAGTGGAACAGTAGGTTGAGCATATGCACTGCCACTCAGTTAATCTCTACAGGACAATAGCCTCGGCTAGCCCTGGCAATATTTCAAATGCTCCTTTAACTATGGAAAACTATTCAAATCTTCCACATGGGGCAAAGCTACTGACTTTACAGTGGTTGTTCCTTTGCCAAAATATGGCACTTTCCGAAGAATAAACTGTGGTTGACTGGATAATAATTGTCCAATGACTTCATCTTCATATAATATAGGTTTATTAATTTGCATAATCATGCATAATTATTTTGTAAGGATAAGTACAGTGTACAGAATGTGGATTCTACGCTCTTTATATATTGAATTTAGGCAGAATATTCTTTGATATTCTCATACCTCCCTTCCAGATTAAAAGGCATCTTTGATAGTGTCAGTTTTATGCACAGCTTAAGGGCTCGTTCACACAACCGTTGGTGTCCCGTGTCCGTGCTGTGAACCACAAATTGCGGTCCGCAATGCACGGACACCTTCCGTGGAGCAGGCGCATGGGGATCACAGACCCATTAAAGCTACTTTCATACTTGCGTTCAGAGTTCCATTTGAAGGCTCTCATAAGCGGCCCCGAACGGATCCGTACAGCCCCAATGCATTCTGAGTGGATGCGGATCCGCTCAGAATGCATCAGTTTGGCTCAGTTTGGCCTCCGTTCCGCTCAGCAGGCGGACACCCGAACGCAGCTTGCAGCGATCAGGTGTCCGCCTGGCCGTGCGGAGCCAAACTGATCCGTCCAGACTTACAATGCAAGTCAATAGGGACGGATCCGTTTGACGTTGACACAATATGGTGCAATTGCAAACGGATCCGTCACCCATTGACTTTCAATGTAAAGTCAGGAGTCCCTATTAATATACCATCAGATCGGAGTTTTCTCCAATCCGATGGTATATTTTAACTTGAAGCATCCCCATCACCATGGGAACGCCTCTGTTAGAATATACCATCGGATTTGAGTTGGATTGTGAAACTCAGATCCGACAGTATATTCTAACACAGAGGCGTTCCCATAGTGATAGGGACGCTTCAAGTTAGAATATACTGAGAACTGTGTAATATAAATGCTGCCTGCAGCACCTGATCTCTTACAGGGGGCTGTGATCCGCACAATTAACCCCTCAGGTGCCGCATCTGAGGGGTTAATTGTGCGTATCATAGCCCCCTGTAAGAGATCAGGTGCTGCCAGGCAGCAGGGGCCAGACCCCCCTCCCTCCCCTGTATTTAACTCATTGGTGGCCAGTGCGGCCTCCCCTCTCCCCTAATTAAAATGACCGACCCCCAATCATTGTTGGCAGCGGAGAGTTCCGATCGGAGTCCCAGTTTAATCGCTGGGGCTCCTATCGGTTACCAGGGCAGCCAAGATGCTATTGCAGTCCTGGCTGCCATGGTTACTTAGACATTTTAGAAGCATTGTACTTACCTGCGATGTCTGTGACCGGCCGGGCGCTCCTCCTACTGGTAAGTGAAAGGTCTGTGCGGTAATGCGCCGCACAGACCTTTCACTTACCAGTAGGAGGAGCGCCCGGCCAGTCACAGACATCGCAGGTAAGTATAATGCTTCTAAAATGTCTACGTAACCATGGCAGCCAGGACTGCAATAGCATCTTGGCTGCCCTGGTAACCGATAGGAGCCCCAGCGATTAAACTGGGACTCCGATCGGAACTCTCCGCTGCCAACAATGATTGGGGGTCGGTCATTTTAATTAGGGGAGAGGGGAGGCCGCACTGGCCACCAATGAGTTAAATACAGGGGAGGGAGGGGGGCCGCACTGGCCACCAATGAGTTAAATACAGGGGGGAAAGGTCTGGCCCCTGCTGCCTGGCAGCACCTGATCTCTTACAGGGGGCTATGATACGCACAATTAACCCCTCAGGTGCGGCACCTGAGGGGGTTAATTGTGCGGATCACAGCCCCCTGTAAGAGATCGGGTGTTGCCAGGCAGCAGGGGGCAGTCATGTACACAGTTCTTTTAGTATATTCTAACTTGAAGCGTCCCCATCACCATGGGATCGCCTCTGTGTTACAATATACTGTTGGATCTGAGTTTTCACTAAGTGAAAAATCAGATCTGAAAAACAAGTTATGCAGACTGATCCGTTCTGAACGGATGCAAGCGTTTGCATTATAGAAGTGGATCCGTCTGTGCAGACACCAGACGGATCCGCTCCGAACGCAAGTGTGAAAGTAGCCTCACTTGAATGGGTCCGCGATCCCTCCATTCCGCAAAAAGATAGAGCATGTTCAATCTTTTTGCGGTGCGGAGGCACGGAACCCCAGAAAGCACTCCTTAGTGCTTCTGTAGTGTTCCGTTCCATGCTTTCGTTCCACATCACCGGATTTGCGGACCCATTGAAATGAATGGGTCCACATCCGTGATGCGGAATGACAACGGCACGTTGCCCATGTATTGTCGATCCGCAAATGCGGTCCGCAATATGGGAACGGGACACCAACGGTCGTGTGAACGAGCCCTAACCTTGGAGAAGATATGAACTCCTTCCACTTACCTATCCGGAGACTGGCCTAGCTGGCCATGATTATGGTCTCTATTGATGTCCCCCATATGTGGAGAATAAAATCACCTTCATATTTCAAATAATTATTTTAATGTTCAATTACATTTTTATGATTTGCCACTATTTGCTAATAAATGTTTTCAATGATTGTATATAAAAATATGAGGGTCACATGCTGGGCACTTTAGACATCACATTATAATACTCTTGTGTGAAGCAGTTTTTCCAGCCACATTGCACAAAGTAACTTTACTGACACTTTCTAAGTAAGTACATAAACACCATAGGTAATAGTTCTTGGGACAACAAAAATACAGCATGTGTAAAAGCTCTGATCAGCAGCTGTTACAAGGTTAGCATGCAATTGGTACTTAGGGCAAAGTGTATTGTGAGAAATTGAGAATATGTGCTTTTGGTAGAATGGCTTAGCAGACTGCATTGTGACATTCTTGGACCTTGTGCATCTGTTTATTGACAATAAAAAAAGCAGCTGCATTAAGCAGCAGATTAACAGGTGGCAACTATTCACGCTGAATGCCAAAGTTTACATGGCTTTTTAAAGGATTTCTACGGAACATAAATACTTAATGTATTTTAATGCCTCACCTCCTGCATCCATTCCTGCTTCTAAATACATTTGGATTCTCTTTCTCAGAGTGTCTTTTCAAAATATGGAACATGTTTTTGCCTAAATCATAGCAAATGAATCAGATTTTCCACATCTTGAGCTAATTGTTGCAGATGGCTTTGCAAAACCTGTTCAGTCACACAATTTAACAACTGTTCAATATCAGATTTACAAGCTGAAGGCAAGATAATTATTAAGTAAGCGTATCACATTTGCTGTAATAATAGTCAGCAATTTAGCCCAAGCCCTAAACTGAAACTGAGTTTGAAATTGCATATTTAATTTTACTTAGTCACTCATTTTTGTGGTCATGTACTTAGTTTAAGACCATTAACAGGAGATAGATTGTTTTTACATATCTGCTATCAATCATATAACACATTATACTGGGGTAACATGACAGCAAAGAAATGTGATGCTGTAACTAAATTGTCTTTAGCAGCAGGATCTTTCTGAAATATAGCCTATACATTTGTGACCTCAAATAACTGCAGGAGATTAATGTATCTATTAGTGCAATACTATCCATCCTGGATAAATTTTCGCCACATTGATTTACTCCTTGGAAAACATTTTGGGTTGCTTGTTTCTGTATCACAGAAGTGGTCACATTCAAAACATGTAATCTAATATATCAAGCTGAGTGTATGTATGTATGTCCACTAAAGGAATCAGCACCATCACATTTACAATCGCAAAATTTGGCACACATGTACATTAGGTGTCCAGGAAGGTTTTAGAATGGGTCTCAGCTCTCTAGCACGTACCGTTCCTGAGATATTCCCAAAAAATGCATTGGCCAATAGAAGTCTGGTCACATCACCCTTATCAGCCAATAGAAGCTTGCAGGCCCTTAGTCTCCACATACACACAGTTTTAAACCAGGTTTCCATAACAACCCAGCCATTTTTCTTCACTGCTGTAGGTCCGCTTTAAAGGGGCAGGGTGCTGTGGATGACATTGTTAAGGGAGCGGAGTGCTGTGGAGATCACAGTTCAGGAGCAGGTAGAGTGGCTATTCAGACCACCCTCAAAAGACAGACTGAAAAACCCTGCCCCCAGTCCCACTAAGCAATGCTCTGACCCAATTAGGCCACGCCCCCTCCCACTCCGTAGCCGACGGGGATTGAAAAAATGAAGGTAAAAATCAACTTCTGTCAGATGCAGGGATAGGAGAAAGGGTGACTTTCTCCCTGCAGTTCACGCTCAGACAGCAAAGTGAAGCTGTCTGAGTGATCTGTTCAAAACGACATCCCTGTGTCCGTTCAGGCCCTGCGCCGGACAGAGGACAGGGAGTCTGAAAGGGGCAGACTGCTGTGGAGGCCACAATTAAGGGGACACTCCGCAATGGAGGTCAGTGTTAAGGGGCAGATTGTTGTAGAGGCCACTTTTAATGGGGCGGGCGGGGTGTTGTGGAAATTACTGTTAAGGAGACTGGGTACTGTGGAGGTCACTAATAAAGGGACGGCTGCTGTGGAGGTCACTGTTAAATGGGCAAGCGCTGTGGAGGTCTCTGTTAAGGGTGCAGGGAACGGTGGAGGTCACAGTTAAGGGAACGGTCCTGTCACGGGGCGCCAAAGGCTTACTCTGTCTCCCATCAGCCGCAGACCTGCTGCTTAGCTTCGGGAGCGAGGATATGTGTTTGGCCTCATTCCCAGGGCAGCTTTGCTAGCTGGGAGGCTCCCTGCTCCTAGGTCTGCTTTGAGCGCCGAGCTGATCACTCGGTGCTCGACTTGTCTGTCTGTTGGTCATGTGATGCTGGCCACGTCACATGACCCTCAGACCCCACTATAAATACAGGCGGCCTGCTGGCCACAGGTTGCCTGTTAATTCTAGGTTCCTGGCTATTTGTTGGACTACTGTATACTCACCTGATCCTGTTCCCTGACGAACCTTTCCTGCTCCTCCTGTACTGCGCATCCCTCCTGGTATTGTGACCTCGGCTCCCATCTGACTACTCTCTGCGGACTCCTCTGGTACTTCTCTACTCTCCTGGTATTTTACCCCGGCTTCTCCTGACCATTCTTTGCTTAACCCTTTGTACTGCGTAGCTCTCTTGGTTCTGACCCGGTCCGTTCATGTTCCGTATTTTGCCTTGTCTGTCTTCCATGCACATATCCTAAGTAAGGGACTGTCGTCCAGTTGTCCCCTGTCATCAGGACTCGTGAGGCAAGTAGGCAGGGCCAGGGGTGAGGGTGGAGCGCAGTGGTCACTATCCTTCCCCCTGTGTGTGTGGGGACGTGACCATTACAGGTCCGCTATGGATGTCAATGTTAAGGGGCGTGGTGCTGTAGAGGTCACATTTTAAGGGAACAGAGCACTGTGGAGGTCACTGTTAAGGGGCAGGATATTATGGAAATTACTGTTAGAGAGACGGGGTCTGTTGAGGTCACTAATAAAGGGACGGCCGCTGTGGAGGTCACTGTTAAAGGGGTGGGCATTGTGGAGGTCACTGTTAAGGGAGGAGGGGACTGTGGGTCACTGTTAAGGGAGCGGGGTACAGTAGAGGTCACTGTTAAGGGAGCGGGGTACTGTGGCAGTCACTGTTAATGGGGCAGTCGCTGTGGAGGTCTCTGTTAAGGGGACTATAAACCTATGGTCAGTGTTATGGGAGTGGGCCCCTGTGGAGGTTAATTTTGGTGGGGTGCTGTGGAACACACTGTGAAAGGGGCAGACTGCTGTGAAAATAAAAGTTAAAGGGGTGGGCTTCTGTGCAGGTCCCATTTTAAGGAGATGGGGCATTGTGGGAGGAGGTCAGTGATAAGGGGTGGGGGTCTGTGGAGGTCACTGTTAAGAAGGCGGGGTACTGTAGATGTCACTGTTAGAGATGAGCAAATTTCATATTTTGAAATTCGTTCACAATTCGTTTGTTGGTAAGAGGTGAATTGCATTATGGCTTCCGTTACCACAGACAATAACGCAATTCTATGATGGAATGCATAACGGAATGCCTTTAGAGGCATTCCGTTATTCATTCCATCATAATAGAAGTCTATTGGCTGCAAAACGGATCCGCCCACTTTCCATTATGCAGGGACAGATCTGTTTTGAAGCCCATAGACTTCTATTATAATGGAATGAATAATGGAATGCCTCTTAAGGCATTCCGTCATAGAATTGCGTTATGGTCCGTGGTAACGGAATCCATAACGCACTTTTACTAATAAACAAAGTGTGAACGAATTTCTTAAGTGGAAATTCGCTCATCTCTAGTCACTGTTATAGTGGATACTGTTTATCTTTTAACGACACACAAAAACATTTTAGGTCTCATGCACACGACCGTTTTTGTAGTCCGCATCCGAGATAAATTTTTTGCGGCTCGGGTGCGGACCCATTCACTTCAATGGCGCCGCAAAAGATGCGGACAGCACTCCGTTGCACTGTTCCGTGGCCCCACAAAAAAAAATATAGCATGGCCTATTGTCCGTTTTGCGTTTCTACAATTGGCCGCCCGTTTTGTTCTGTAAATTGCGGAAGGCACACTGTTTGCGGACCGCTAAAAACGGCACGGTCGTGTGCATGAGGCCTAAATGAAATAGATGAAATATACCCGTGCGAAGCCGGATCCTTCAGCTAGTGATATATAATACAGGGGGACATTCTAATGAAAAATAATACAGGGGAGCAGTCTAATGATATACTGTATAATAGGGGGAGGTCAGTCTACTTATATATAATACAGAGGGGGCAGTCGTCTAATGATATACAGTTGTGTTCAAAATAATAGCAGTGTGTTTAAAAAAGTGAATAAAGCTCAAAATCCTTGTAATAGCTTCTCTTTCCATAGACACAAATGTGTAGGAACACTACACATTCTATTCCAAACCAAAACATGAAGAAAAATATATCAAATTTGTGTTGTTTCTCAAAAAAAATGAGGAAAAGTAAATATTAGACTGTTAAATTTTTTTTTAATGTTTGTATTCTTCTTTACAAACTCAAACATTTACTATATAAACTGAAAAATGTTTGAAGATTTTGCTTTCCTTTGAATCACTTAACTAATATTAAGGGCTCTTTCACACTTGCGTTGTTTTGTTCCGGCATAGAGTTCCGTCGTCGGGGCTCTATGTCGGAAGAATCCTGATCAGTTTTATCCTAATGCATTCTGAATAGAGAGAAATCCGTTCAGGATGCATCAGGATGTCTTCAGTTCCGGACCGGAACGTTTTTTGGCCGGAGAAAATACCGCAGCATGCTGCGCTTTTTGCTCCGGCCAAAAATCCTGAACACTTGCCGCAAGGCCGGATCCGGAATTAATGCCCATTGAAAGGCATTAATCCGGATCCGGCCTTAAGCTAAACGTCGTTTCGGCGCATTGCCGGATCCGACGTTTAGCTTTTTCTGAATGGTAACCATGGCTGCCAAGACGCTAAAGTCCTGGCAGCCATGGTAAAATGTAGTGGGGAGCGGGGGAGCAGTATACTTACCGTCCGTGCGGCTCCCCGGGCGCTCCAGAGTGACGTCAGGGCGCCCCACGCTCATGGATGACGTGTCGCATGGATCACGTCATCCATGCGCATGGGGCGCCCTGACGTCATTCTGGAGCGCCCCGGGAGCCGCACGGACTGTAAGTATACTGCTGCCCCGCTCCCCACTACTACTATGGCAGCCAGGACTTTAATAGCGTCCTGGGTGCCATAGTAATACTGAACACATTTTGAAGACGGATCCGTCTTCAAATGCTTTCAGTTCACTTGTGTTTTTCCGGATCCGGCATGTAATTCCGGCAAATGGAGTACACGCCGGATCCGGACAACGCAAGTGTGAAACCAGCCTTAGTTGTATAACCGTTGTTTCTGAGAACTGCTGTACATCTGTGTTGCATGGAGTCAACCAACTTCTGGCACCTGTGAACAGGTATTCCAGCCCAGGCTGATTTTACTACATTCCACAGTTCTTCTCTATTTCTTGGTTTTGCCTCAGAAACTTCATTTTTTATGTCACCTCACAAGTTTTCTATTGGATTAAGATGCGGGGATTGGGCTGGCCACTCCATAACGTCAATCTTGTTGGTCTGGAACCAAGATGTTGCACGTTTACTGGTGTGTTTGGGGTCGTTGTCTTGTTGGAACACCCATTTCAAGGGCATTTCCTCTTCAGCATAAGGCAGCATGACCTTCAAGTATTCTGATGTATTCAAACTGATCCATGATCCCTGGTATGCGATAAATAGGCCCAACTCGTAGTATTAGAAACATCCCCATATCATGATGTTTGCGCCACCATGCTTCACTGTCTTCACAGTGTATTGTGGCTTGAATTCAGTGTTTTGGGGTCGTATGAAAAACTGTCTCCGGCCACTAGACCCAAAAAGAACAATCTTACTTTCATCAGTCCAGAAAATGTGGTGCCATTTCTCTTTAGGCCAGTCAATGTGCTCTTTGGCAAATTGTAACCTCTTCAGCACATGTGTTTTTTTTCAACAGTGGAACTTTGCGGGGGCTTCTTGCAGATAGCTTGGCTTCACGTAGGTGTCTTCTAATTGTAACAGTACTCACAGGTAACTTTAGACCTTCTTTGATCTGATTGTTGGCTGAGTCCTTGCCATTTTGGCTATTCTTCTATCCATTCGAATGGTAGTTTTTCGCTTTCTTCCACGTCTTTCAGGTTTTGGTTGCCATTTTAAAGCATTTGCGATCATTTTAGCTGAGCAGCCTATCATTTTCTGCACTTCTTTATATGCTTTCCCCTCTCCAATCAACTTTTTAATCAAGGTACATTGTTCTTCTGAACAATGTTTGGAACGACCAATTTTACTCAGAATTTCAGAAAGAAATGCACTGCAACCAGCCTGTATAACATTTGCTGCCTTCCTTCCATAAATAAGGGCAATAATTGCCTCCTTTTTTTCAAAGAATGAATGACCTCACTAATTGAACTCCACACTGCTATTATTTTGAACATGCCCCTTTCAATAAGTGATTGAATTACAGAGAATTAGTAGCATGCATGTCATGACTGTTGGATTTCTATTACTCTACGACACTTGCTAGTAAATTATTTGCCATGTAGAAATATAATTTCTACCAAAAACATTTATTTATTATACTCACACTCACCTAAAGAATTATTAGGAACACCTGTTCTATTTCTCATTAATGCAATTATCTAGTCAACCAATCACATGGCAGTTGCTTTAATGCATTTAGGGGTGTGGTCCTGGTCAAGACAATCTTCTGAACTCCAAACTGAATGTCAGAATGGGAAAGAAAGGTGATTTAAGCAATTTTAAGCGTGGCATGGTTGTTGGTGCCAGACAGGCCGGTCTGAGTATTTCACAATCTGCTCAGTTACTGGGATTTTCACGCACAACCATTTCTAGGGTTTACAAAGAATGGTTTGAAAAGGCAAAAACATCCAGTATGCGGCAGTCCTGTGGGAAAAAATGCTAGAAGTCAGAGGAGAATGGGCCGACTGAAATAGATAGAAGAGCAACGTTGACTGAAATAACCACTTGTTACAACCGAGGTATGCAGCAAAGCATTTGTGAAGCCACAACACGCACAACCTTGAGGCGGATGTGCTACAACAGCAGAAGACCCCACCGGGTACCACTCCTGTTCCACTACAAATAGGAAAAAGAGGCTACAATTTGCACGAGCTCACCAAAATTGGACTGTTGAAGACTGGAAAAATGTTGCCTGGTCTGATGAGTCTCGATTTCTGTTGAGACGTTCAAATGGTAGAGTCCGAACTTGGCGTAAACAGAATGAGAACATGTATGCATCCTCTGATGGCTACTTCCAGCAGGATAATGCACCATGTCACAAAGCTCGAATCATTTCAAATTGGTTTCTTGAACATGACAATGAGTTCACTGTACTAAAATGGCCCCCACAGTCACCAGATCTCAACCCAATAGAGCATCTTTGGGATGTGGTGGCCCGGGAGCTTCGTGCCCTGGATGTGCATCCCTCAAATCTCCATCAACTGCAAGATGCTATCCTATCAATATGGGCCAACATTTCTAAAGAATGCTATCAGCACCTTGGTGAATCAATGCCACGTAGAATTAAGGCAGTTCTGAAGGCAAAAGGGGGTCCAACACCGTATTAGTATGGTGTTCCTAATAATTCTTTAGGTGAGTGTATATAGCACTGACCTATTCTGTAGAGCTTTACAGACATTAGCATCACTTGCTGTCCCACGTGGGGGTCACAATCTAAGTTCCTTATAAGTATGTCTTTGGAGTGTGGGAGGAAACCAGAGTACACAGGGGAAGAACATACAAACTCCATGCAGATATTGTGCTTGGTCAGATTCGAACCTAGGACCCCAGGGGAGCAGTCTAATGATATATAATGGGGGACAGCCTAAATATATATATATATATATATATATATATATATATATATATATATTTATAATAAACAAATGAACAGTCTTATTATCTGTAATACAGAGGAACAGTTTAATGATATATAATACAGGGGACAGTCTAATTATATGTAATATAGAGGAACTGTCTAATGATTTATAATAGGGGGTCAAATTCTATATAATACAGAGGGGGAAGGCTAATGGTTGTGGCGTTTCAAAAGTCAGCTATATACAATCACGCACCTGTGTAGAGCAACCTCTATGCACACAGAAGTGACTTGTTGAATTTGACTTTCTCCACTTACAGCTTACACATCAGACACCCAGGCGTTAATCAAGTAGCCTTTTAATCTGGAGATTGTATTACAAGATGTTGTAGGGTAATCCAGATGGTAAAATAATTATGCCAACAATAACTCCTAACTCAGAAGATGGATGCTGCTACTCAGAAAGCTGAGCACAATATGAGCAAGGCATCACTGGGAAAACGGAGTGGCTAGGCTAAACTAACTAGAAGCCTGAACACAGGGAGGGGGGAAGAGAGGAGCATACCAATACACAATGCAAGATACAGAAACAGAACACTCCCTGTCTGGTATCGGTAGATACCACTATATACAGCCAGGTTCATAAATATTGGGACATTGACACAATTCTAACATTTTTGGCTCTATACACCACCACAATGGATTTGAAATAAAACGAACAAGATGTGCTTTAACTACAGACTGTCAGCTTTAATTTGAGGGTATGTACATCCAAATCAGGTGAACGGTGTAGGAATTACAACAGTTTGCATATGTGCAACCCACTTGTTAAGGCACCAAAAGTAATGGGACAATTGGCTTCTCACCTGTTTTATGGCCAGGTGTGTGTTATTCCCTCATTATCCCAATTACAATGAGCAGATAAAAGGTCCAGAGTTCATTTCAAGTGTGCTATTTGCATTTGGAATCTGTTGCTGTCAACTCTCAAGATGAGATCCAAAGAGCTTATCAGTGAAGCAAGCCATCATTAGGCTGAAAAAGCCATCAGCGAGATAACAAAAACATTAGGTGTGGCCAAAACAACTGTTTGGAACATTCTTAAAAAGAAGGAACACACCGGTGAGCTCAGCAACACCAAAAGACCCAGAAGACCACGGAAAACAACTATGGTGGATGACCGAAGAATTCTTTCCCTGGTGAAGAAAACACCCTTCACAACAGTTGGCCAGATAAAGAACACTCTCCAGGTGGTAGGTGTATGTGTGTCAAAGTCAACAATCAAGAGAAGACTTCACCAGAGTGAATGCAGAGCGTTCACCACAAGATGTAAACCATTGATGAGCCTCAAAAACAGGAAGGCCAGATTACAGTTTGCCAAACGACATCTAAAAAAGCCTTCACAGTTCTGGGACAACATCCTATGGACAGATGAGACCACAATCAACTTGTACCAGAGTGATGGGAAGAGAAAAGTATGGAGAAGGAAAGGAACTGCTCATGATCCTAAGCATACCACCTCATCAGTGAAACATGGTGGTGGTAGTGTCATGGCGTGGGCATGTAAGGCTGCCAATGGAACTGGTTCTCTTGTATTTATTGATGATGTGACTGCTGACAAAAGCAGCAGGATGAATTCTGAAGTGTTTTGGGCAATATTATCTGCTCATATTTAGCCAAAAGCTTCAGAACTTATTGGACGGCGCTTCACAGTGCAGATGGACAATGACCCAAAGCATACTGCAAAAGCAACCAAAGGGTTTTTTAAGGAGCTGGCACTGTGGGAATATACTCCAGATACCGTCTCTTCCGTCCATCATGTCCTGCAGGGTCTGAGGTATATTTGAAGGGCTTTGCTGACTGCTCCTTGGTTTTCAGCTTGGAGCTCTCTTGCACATAGTAGTGGTTGGGACACTGCCTGAAGTAAGAAGTTCGTCCCACTCCTAATACGTCGGTTCTGAAGGAGTGTACTTGGCAAGGTCTGCGGGTTCTGTCCAGACATACATCCCCCACGATTACCCAACCCACTAAGTTTCTGGGCATATGGAGCGTTGAAAGGGCCATTGCGAAGTTCAAGGACCTTTTATGAGCCTCGAGAATGTCTCTACCTAGCAGGAGTAAGATCTCGGCATGGTTATCAAGGGGAGGAATCTCCCTGGCTATGTTCCTGAGATGAGGGTGATGCTGTGCAGCTTCAGGTGTGGGAATCTCATCCCTTGTGTCCAGCAATTCGTCACACTCAATAAGGGTTGGAAGAGAGAGTTTTTTATCTCCTTTGATGGGCTTCAAGGTAAAACCATTAGCTCTTCTTCCTGAGGTTGTCACAAGACCAGATCATGTTCCTAGGGTGTAGGGTGTAGTTTCTAGCTAGGGAATGATTACTTTGGTCATCTAGAATAGCGTACGTTCTTATGGTCTTCTCTGGTTGTGCAGTAGGAAACACATCCACGAGGCAAATCTTGGTACAAGACTTGCCGCACACAAGTCCTTCTCCGCATACCTCTGTGCATCTGGGCATGACTATAGTGGTTGGTTGGTCGGCACTCTCCCCGCCATGACTATCCCGGCCTTGATCAGAATGGGGCTTGTGCCAGCTAACTGGTTCTAGGTTCAGCCTGATTGGTCCCGGGTGAACGGCGGACACATGTAGATCACTATTACATTCAGGACACTTGACTGGAACCTCAGTCTCTGGCGAACTGCTCTGTGGATGCACAGCATCTGAAGCAGATATTACGACTCCTTAGGAACTCCTTACGTTCCTCAAAGGGCTTTCCTATGATGATATGACACTTCCTTAAAGGATGTGGTTTATCATGGATAAGGCAATGACGATCGGGTTCCTTAGGGATTTAGTTTCCAATGAAGGCGGCTGCATTAATAGTGGGCACAACCCCTGTCTTTTTTATGAAAACGAAACCTTTAGGGTTTCTCTGTCTGGGACTGAAAGGCTCGTGTCTGTTTAGTAGAACCAAAGATGATTGCCTAATTCCTGGAAACCTCGGCGGTCTGTATTGGATAATTCAGGAAAGTCGTATAGTCATTTAAATAAGGCACGTTCAACTACTTCTGAGCCGCCGTATGTCTGCTCTTATCTTTCCCATGCGAGACTAAGGCCTTTGACTGGTTTGTAGATATGAACGGTTTTGAGTCTCCTAACACAGTTTGACGACTATGGACCTAGCCATCTAAATTATTAAGTCAAGTTCTTGCATAGGTGGAACACCAAGGGTTTGAACTGTTGTCTTGAAGGTGGCCTTCCAACTTCTATAATTCTCTGAGCGATCATCAAAGTTCGTAAGGCTAGTACTAATGAGGTCCCTGAGGGTGAGGTACTTAGCGATTTCTGATGCGTCATTTCTTTCCTGCATCATGGCGATGGGAACTTCTGCCTTGCTGGTGTTATTGGCACCATCTGATACCCAATGTTTGGGGGTTTGAAGATGGAATGGAGTGGCAGCTGGGTTGAGCGTAAGTGAAGGCTTCACATCTGGTAATCTTGGCGCTAGCATCTTGGTCGCTATGCGACTAGTCTCAGGAGGTTTTAATGTGATTTGATGAGCTTGAAGCGGATTGGTCTCTAATGGCGCCTGAAATACTGTGTAAGGTGCCAGAGGTTTGAAAGAAAGAGAAATGTCCACTGGGCTGGGGTCAACGGTATAGTCATCAGCTGCCTCTTTTTCTACTCGCATGAGTTCAGCAGGCTGGCGTGCAGAGGCCGAATCTTCTGGCGCACATGCATTGACTTTGCTTTGGGACGTATTGCAGGGTACGCCTTTCTGAGTCATTAGATATCTTGGACATAGAACGATAAGCTTCTTCGTCTTCAGCAGCTTCTTCTAGAACTCTGAGTTCAGCTATTGCTACTGCTTCTTCCTTTTCCTTCCTTCTGAAGGACCTCCAACCAGCTCCGGCCTTAGCTTTGGGCGCTTGCATTTGAGCCTGTATAGCTGCTTGATTAGCTTGAGCTTGGGCTTGTGTCTCTGCGACTTGTGCATTAATGGCTGCTTCCTTTCTAATGCAGTGAGCTTGTACCTTTGCTGCTTCCACTTTGGGCGTGCTAAAACCAGTGAGTTACTCAGCGAAGAGTGCTGTTAAGTGAGACCTTAGCGATGAGAGCTGAGCAATAGATTTCAAGGAACGGGATGAAGCCTTGGAGTGCCTTGAAAAGTTAGAATGGCAGGACGCAGTTTCATATTATTGTGATATCTTGTCCTCTATCATCATTAAGTGCAGTGTGGGTCTTTAATTCTCAAGTCGAGACTTGATAACAGAGAAGAATATTTTTTAGACAGTCTCTTATAACTTTCATAGGTCATTCAATTTTACACACATGTCCTTTAATTGATCTTCCTTATAGCCTGATCCATATGCTGCATCCATACATTTGTTTAGTCTTTTCCCACAAACTGGATAAGTTATTACATATCTCAATTTTGTTAGTTAGGAGGGCCTCTTTCATTTTTAATGAGGATTTGGAAATCCTTTTAGCTGTGTCTTCCATTTCCATTTGTTACACAGCAGCTACCTCTAGTGGTTAGTTCAGTCTTTCAGTAGCTTACAATGCTGGCCGAGTGCCAGAAAGGCAGTCACATTACCTCCTACTGCAGGTGGTGTTTTGAATTAAGCCTTGCAATCAGTGGCGTAACTACTGGGGAAGCGCTTGCTTCGGGGCCCGGGCTGACAAGGGGCCCGGCGCCTAGCAGCGTGTGCGTGTGACTGTCTCAGATGATTGTTTAATACAGCGGCGGCCCCTTCACATACAGCGGGGGCCCCTTCACAATTCAGTGATTCACATACAGTGTGGCGCCCCCCTCTTGCCAGCATCTCGCCTGTCTAATTAGGCCCGCCTACTGACCTGACCTGAGGAGGAGGAGGAGGAGGAGGAGGAGGAGGGAGCGGCAGGCGGGAGAAACTAAACGGGCAAGAGGAGCTCTACGGCAGCAGCACAGCAGCGCAGTGCACATGTGCACATCAGTCACTGGGCTTTTGGGGGAGATACCTGAAAACTTTTTAGGTATGTCCCCACGTAGTGTTGTGCCTTGGGGCTAAGTAGCAGGCAGCTTGTGCCCTTGGTTGCTGAGCTGAGCACTATCTGCATCCCGGCCAGTGCACAGTTTCCTGTGTGATCTGTCTGCAGTCAAAGAAGATCGTGTCTGTGTTTAACCTGTTGATAGCCGGGGAATTTGCAGACTTGCAGAATCCCTGCACCCTTTTTCCCTCAGCTTCTGTCTCCTGCCGGCCTCCTGCTTAGGACTCTCTGCTAGCCTGACCAAAAATGGTGAGTCTGTGCCCCCTGCCCTGTACTGTGCCCCCTGCCCTGTACTATGCCCCCTGCCCTGTACTATGCCCCCTGCCCTGTACTGTGCCCCTTTCTCTATACTGCGGCCCCTGCCCTGTACTGTGCACCCTATGCTGCACTGTGCCCCCTGCCCTGTACTGGGCCCACTACATGTATTTGTCCACCACCCCATACTGCGCCCCCTGCCCTGTACTGTGCACCCTATGCTGTATTGTGCCCCCTGCCCTGTACTGGGCCCACTACCGTGTATTTGTCCACCAACCTGTACTGTGCCCCCTGCCCTGTGTCCTATTCCCTGCACCATGTCCCATTATAATACTAAGTAGGAGGCATATTACAGGAGTATAAGGAGATACCCCTGTACTTTGCCCTCTTATACTCTACACTGTGCCCTTGGTCATATATTGTACTGTGCCCCCTTATACTCTGTTATCCAGTCACTGTATGGCAGTGGTTATCCAGTCACTGTATGGCAGTGGTTATCCAGTCACTGTATGGCAGTGGTTATCCAGTCACTGTATGGCAGTGGTTATCCAGTCACTGTATGGCAGTGGTTATCCAGTCACTGTATGGCAGTGGTTATCCAATCACTGTATGGCAGTGGTTATCCAGTCACTGTATGGCAGTGGTTATCCAGTCACTGTATGGCAGTGGTTATCCAGTCACTGTATGGCAGTGGTTATCCAGTCACTGTATGGCAGTGGTTATCCAGTCACTGTATGGCAGTGGTTATCCAGTCACTGTATGGCAGTGGTTATCCAGTCATGATATGAGCTATTATCCAATATGGTGGTATTTAGTCTCTGTATGTTGGTAATATATAGTCACTAAATTTATTATTATTCAGGGGTATAAATTATTTTTTGTTTTCTTCCAGAGGGAAATGGAGATCTTGATGTTCCTCAACACCATAGTCATGATAAAGAACAGGTGGAGTAGTAAGTTCTTAGAATTTTCAATATTAAAGAGCATGTGTCAACATGATCAACCCTAGTAAACCATATTGCCTGGTAGGGTTGATCATGCTGAGTACTAGGATCTGTATTTTATGTTTATGCTAATTAGGTTCTCGGCCCTTGTCGGAGTTCCCCTGGCCTGTGCCCCCCTTGCGCCTGTCTGCGTTCCATTGGTCTAGATCGTGAGTAGCCAAAGGAGTGGGGTTTACACAGGAGGAGGGACTTGCAAAGCTTCCGGGGGGCCCATACAAAAATTTGCTGTTGGGCCCAGTCGCTTCTAGTTACGCCCCTGCTTGCAATGTATCAATATGATGGGCTCTGCCCTGTAACTTGATAGCAGGCAGATGATATTTGCCTCAGAAAAACAGGGCTGAATGCAGTTCCTTGCCTGTATAAAAATTGCAATTGCTAGAAGCTTCTGCGATCCTCAGTGAATGCAGTGCAGAGCAGGCTATGATGAAAAAGTCTTACACAAGCAGTGCTATTACCCTCCACTGCAGCAAGCAGGAGACTAATGATAATGTCTATTACTTGGAGGAGGGGAATATTCTATCCTTAGCAAGAGAAGGAGAGTACTAAGGCAATTCTTTAACTGTGGCATTTCAAAAGTCAGCTATATACAATCATGCACCTGTGTAGAGCAACCTCTATGCGCACGGAAGTGACTTGAATTTGACTTTCTCCACTTACAGCTTACACATCAGACACCCAGGCGTTAATCAAGTAGCCTTTTAATCTGGAGATTGTATTTCAAGATGTTGCAGGGTAATCCAGATGGTAAAAGAATTATGCCAACAATAACTCTAACTCAGAAGATTGATGCTGCTACTCAGAAAGCTGAGCACACTATGAGCAAGGCATCACTGGGAAAACAGGGAGTGGCTAGGCAAAACTAACGAAGTCTGAAAACAGGGGGAAGAGAGGAGCATACCAATACACAATGCAAGATACTGGACCAGAACAATGGTATATAATGGAGGGGAGCAGTCAGTGCTATATAATGGGGGCAGTCTAATGATATACTGTATAATACAGGGGGGCAGTCTAATAACAAATAAGGGGAGCAGTCTAATTATATATATTACAGGGGAGCAGTCAGTGATATATAATAAGCAGGAAGTCTAATGATATATAATAATGGAGGAACAGTCTATTGATATAATAACGGATGAACCGTCTAATGATTTATAAGATGTGGGAACAGTCTAATGATATATAATACACAGGATCAGTCAATGATATATAAGACGGGGAGAAGTCTAATGAAATTTAATACCACGTATCAGTCAATGATATATAAGACAGGGGAACCAGTCTAATGATAAATACAGGGGAGCTGTCTAATGATATATAATACAGGGGAGAAGTCTAATAATATGTAATATAGCGGAGCAGTCTAATGATATATAATAGGGGGGCAGTCTAATTATATATAATACAGGGACAATATTCTAGTCTAATATATAAAGCTGAGTGTATGTATGCATATCCGCTAAAAAGGAATCCGCATAGTCGCATTTACAATCATGAAATTTGGCACACAGGTACATCAGGTGTACGGGAAGGTTTAAGGCCGGGTCTCAGCTCTCTAGCACATACTGTTCCTGAGATATTCCCAAAAATGCAAATAGAAGCCTGCAGGTCTTTCTCCTCATATCCCAACTGCCATACACACGGTCACATGACCCTTATCAGCCAATGGTAGCTTGCAGGCCCTTAGTCTCCACATACACACAGTTTTTAACCAGGTTTCCATAACAACCAAACCATTTTTCTTCACGACTATAGGTCAGCTTTAATGGGGCAGTGCGCTATAGATGACACTGTTAAGGGAGCGTAGTGTTGTGGAGGTCATAGTTGAGGGAGCAGGCTGCTGTGGAGGTCGCAGTTAAGGGGATGGTCCGCAATGGAGGTCAGTGTTAAGGGGCAGATAGCTCTAGAAGCCACCGTTAAGGGGGCGGGGTGTTGCGGAAATCACTGTTAAGGAGATGGGGTACTGTGGAGGTCACTAATAAAGGGCTGGTTGCTGTGGAGGTCACTGTTAAAGGGGCAGGTGATGTGGAGGTTACTGTTAAGGGGCGGGGGACTGTGGAGTACACTATTAAAGGGGCAACTGCTGTGGAGGTCATTGTTAAGGAGGCAGGTTGATGTGGAAATCACATTTAAGGAGACAGGGTACTGTGGAGGTCACTAATAAAGTGGTTGCCACTGTGGAGGTCACTGTTAAAGGGGAGGGCGCTGTGGATATTACTGTTAAGGGGGCATGCCACTGAGGTGGTCACTGTTAAAGGGGGCGGGCACTGTGGAGGTCAATGTTAATGAAGGAAGGGACTGTGGAGGCCACTATTAAAGGGGCAGCAGGATACTGTGAGGTCACTTTTAAAACAGCGGCATACTGTGAGGTCATGTTAAGGGAGCAGGGTACTGTGGCAGTCACTGTTAAAGGGGCAGTCACTGCGGAGGTCTTTGTTAAGAGGGCTGGGAATGGTGGAGGTTACAGTTAAGGGGACTGTAGCCTATGTGGTCAGTGTTAAGGGGCGGGTACTGTAGAGGTCACTGATAAGGGGGTGGGCCCCTGTGGAGGTCACTGTCAAGGGGGTAGGGTGCTGTGGAATGCACTGTTAAAGGGGAAGGCTGCTGTGAAGGTCAAAGTTAAGGGGGTGGGCTGCTGTGGAAGTCACTGTTAGGGGGCCGGGGTACTGTAGATGTCACTGTTAAAGGTGATAATGTTGATAGCTTTTAACAACATACACAAACATTAAATGAAATTGATGAAATATACCGGTGCGAAGCCAGGTCCTTCTGCTAGTTCATATTTTAAAATGCATTGTCTATTTGGTACCTGAAACTATTTACTTGGTATTACAATTACATTCATTTGACAACTTTGGCCTTAAATGTACAAATTAAAGGCTTTATCCATTATTTAACCTAATGTGCCCACCCCCCCACTTCTTCAGGTGGCTTACAACTAGAGACTAGCAAAGTTTTCAAAAACTTGATTCGGACGCTTTGCAGAATTTTTTAAAAAAAATTGTTTTGTTCCAAATTAACAAAATGCGTTAAATCAGATATATCCCATACTGCAGGGAGAGTGTATCCTGGTGTACATCAATGTGCATTGCAGCAACATATATAGCTAGTCCTGTGCGACAGTAGGACTGGCAGGTCACATACAGTATATGGATGTGCGCATTGGTGTGCGTCACTATTAAGCCCAGTTCACAATTCACTTATTTGGTCAGTTGCAGTCTAAAACAGAACAGGTGCAGATCTTTTCATGATACCTTATCTGAGAGTAGGATTGGCTCCTGATTTTTGCTGACCATACAGTAATTGCTGGAATTAACTGACCAAATAACTGAAGTGTGAACTCAGCCTTACAGGTCAATGTTTGCGTCGGGTATAATGTACTTAACCGTGCAGTGGCCCAAGATTCTACTAGAGTGAAAGAGCGGTCTCATTTCACTTTGTGGGGTGTCCACATTGATTAATAGATGAGCTATTGTGTTACCCACTCATTCTACTATAGAGTGAAAGAGCAGTCTCATTTTACACTGCTGTTTCCACATAGAAGGAATCTCTTCTGTTTCCAACTGATACAAGTAGTAGCCCCATTACAGAGTGGGGATGGTGTCAGCAATACGTTTGTGTTGATGTCAATGTTTATTTTTCCCTACTTCTGAAAAAAAAAATTGGATCCTGTCTTTTGAGTATCCACCTTCACACGGTCTGTATTTAGTTAGTAATTGATCAGTATTGGTAAGGCAAAAACAGGAGTGGTTCTAAAACCTAGATGACACGTGAAGGAAATATTTGCATGTCTTTTGTATTCCAAATCAGTATCAAATTCTCATTCAAAATACTGATTGAGTAATAGATGCCTTTATAGATGCTCCAAACACAGGATCCGTTGTGTTTTTCATATTTTGGTTCTTCTGACGTATCAGGAGAACCATAAAATAAACTGTGATGTCAACAAAGCCAAAACGGAACACTAGTTGACCAGTCAGTGTGGTGACGATGACAATAGCATGAGGAGTCAATACAGTAGCCCAGTTATAGAATAGGGAGGTGAGGAGCAATAGTAGTGGCAGTAACAGCACAAGATGGTGGCAGGAGAAGAAGATGGCAGCATAGGCAGTAGGTGTGTGTTATCAGGCAGGTGGCAACATCAGAATAGTGTCTGAAGCACATGGCCAGAAATAACGGGCCAGTTTTCATAATGTTCTGGTGTGGCAGCACACTGCATTCAGAAAATTACTGCCAAAACTTGAAAAATTACTGCCATCAGGCACCGTTGTGTGGAAATCCTGGCTGATCCATTCCCGATTCATCTTTATAAAGCTCATCAGAGACTAGAGACTCAAGTTACTGCTGACAGAGCTGGTGCTGGTCCTGCCTCCTCAACTTCCTCCAGCATAGGCAACGACCAACTAAATACATAGGATTAGTGATGGACGAACATCGGCTGGCACGATTCGCGAACGCGCGTTCACGATCAAATGTTTGCAAACCACGCGTTTGCGGCGGGCCCCATTTACTTTAATGGCAGGCGAACCTGAAAAACCTTCAGGTCATATTTGCAGTCAGCAAACACTTACTAGAAGTACACAAATAGTCCCACAACATGGACAGTGATATACCAGAGGGGAATCATTGGCAAAAATTCCCACAAAAAATATGTATTTTAATCAGGGCCATTTTTATGCATATTAAAGGGAAACTCAAAAATGTGCCCTGCTGGAGCCTAGAAATATAATTTTTCCTATCGGTTTGATGTATATGTTAACTTAATTTTTTTTTTTTTCTATCATGGAACTGTATGGTGAACGGACGCCACTGTACGGCATCAGTCTGAGACATCTTTTAACGCATACATTTTTGGTATGCATTAAATGGATGGCAAAAATAGGAAGTGAACCCAGCCCTAGTGTCCGAATAAGCACCAGTACACAGCGGAGCATCGTGGCAGAGAGGGGAGGCCGCCATATACTGACCTAGCGCTACTTGGTCCTGGTGCTCGGGGACAAGGACTGTGTTTCCCAAGGATTATTTTCTACACTAGAATCTACTGTATATAATATAAAGATATTAGCCCTACCCCCGAATAATAATACAATTAGGTGTTCACTTATTATATATAATTACGTCTATGTTAGGCATATTTCTGACACAGATTGTGGCACAAAGGTCCTTAGCACCGCAATCTGCATATTTTTCAAACTCATGCCAGGTCTAAAAAAAAATGGCATGGGCAGGGAAAGGGATACAGTTATGGCCATCCAGTTATTGGATACCATCGCCATACCGTGACCGGATAAAAGGGTATAAGAGGGCACAGTACAGGGAATGACTAAGGGCACTGCACAGGGTGTGGTAAGAGGGCACAATGCAGGGTATAAGGTGGCACAGTATGGGGTGCGGGGCACAGTCACATGACCCTGTGACATTAGAAGGTCTTTATGGTGAATGCGGTTCATCCGCCACCATAATGAGAGGCAGAGGAGTGAGACAAGGGTGTGCTTATGTGGCTAGAGATAAAAAAATGTAACTGTCGGCCAGTACAGGCCCCAAAAATTAGCCAATAGGCATTCACCTAACAGCATAGAACTTTGGATTCTGTGGCTGGAGGTACATTAGGCGGTCACAGCATCAATATGTAACGGTCGGCCAGTACAGGCCCCAAAAATTAGGCAATAGGCATTCACCTGATAGCAAAGAACTTTGGATTCTGTGGCTGGAGGTACATTAGGCGGTCACAGGATAAAAATGTAACGGTCGGCCAGTACAGGCCCCAAAAATTAGCCAATAGGAAATCACCTAAGGGCATAGAACTTTGGATTCTATGGCTGGAGGTACATTAGGCAGTCATAGGATAAATATGCAACTTTTGGCCAGTACAGGCCACAAAAATGAGGCATTCATCTGACATAAAAGGCCTTTTATTCCACTGTATATTCATAAGACAAGGACCATTCTTTGTTCTGGGTGGTGGCGGATATGTGTGGGCTGGCATGAGGAAATTCAATTACACGTGGTCATCACAGGTGTTGAATTCCTCTGAGACCCATTACTCATTCATTTAAAAAAAATGTAAGGGAGTGCGCTCATCAGTCATGATCCCGCCCCCTGCTGCGCTGAACGTCCTTTCGGACAGGACACTTGACGAGGGGCAAGCCAAGAGTTCCATGGCAAATTGTGTCAGCTATGGCCACAGGTCAAGCCTGCACATCCAGTAGTCTAGGGGTTCCTTGCCTCTCAGAGCGTCCACATCTGCCATTAACCCGATGTAGTCAGACACCTGACGGTCTAGGCGTTCCCCGAGGCTCCATCCGGAGGGTGGCTGTCGATGGGTTGGCTGCAAGAATGATTTCATATCCAAAGTGACCAACGAATCTTCAAACAGCCCTCTTTTTGCAGACACGGTAGGATTATTGGTACCCGCACCAGTTTAGCTGTGGGTGGAAATTCCTCTGCCAGCACCCGCAACAACAGAATGCAGCATCTCTCATAGCAAGGCCTGGAAATGCTGCATTCTGACAGCACTCTGTGATGCTGGTAACATGTCCGCCATTTTGTGTTTTTACCGGGGGTCTGAGTAGGTTGCCACCCAGTACAGGTCCTTGAACTTTATGCTTTTTTACAGGGGTCCCTCTTCAAAAACTGGAGCATGAAGGCCCCTATTTGCACTAAATCGGAAGCGGTGTAAGCGGTGGAGCGCCCTGGCTCCTGCTTATCGCCCAGGAGAATATCGTCCTCAGTCTCCTCCCCCCCAGCCACGGACAACACCAGGGATCCTCGAAAAGTTTAAAGCCTGCTCATCTTTCTCCTCCTCCTCCCCCCAGCCACATCCTCTTCTGACTCCTCTTCAGACTCCAGATGGAGTAGCCCCCCTCTGAGAATTCATTCAGCATTGCGACTTCCTCATCTTCCAGCTCCTGCTCCTCGACTGCTTGATCAATGACACGACGCAATGCACACTCCAGAAAGAAGGCGTAAGGTACGATGTCATTGATGGCGCCCTGACTGCGACTGACCAGTTTGGTGATCTCATCAAATGGCCACAGAAGTCTGCATGCATCGTGTATGAGCAGCCACTGGCGCGGTGAAAAGAAACCAAGCTTCCCAGAACCTGTCCTGCTGCAGAGTTCGTACATGTAGTCGTTAACGGCACATTTCTGCTGGAGCAGCCTATCAAGCATATACAAGGAGGTGTTCCAGTGCGTCGGGCAGTCACAAATCAGACGTCTGACGGGCATGTGGTGTCGTCGCTAAACGTCAGCTAGGCGAGCCATGGCCGTGTAAGATCTTCTAAAATGGCCAAAGATTTTCCTGGCCTGCCAAAAGACGTCCTGAACCCCAGGGTATTTGGCAATGAATCGCTGCACGACTAATTTCAGGACGTGTGCCATGCACAGCACGTGTGTCATTTTGCCCTGTTTCAGCGCGCTCAGCAGATTGGCATCGTTGTTGCACACTTCTTTACCAACTGTCAAATTGAGCGGGGTTAGCCACTGATCGGCCTGTGACCGCAGAGCTGAAAGCAGTGCAGGACTGGTGTGGCTCTTGGCTTCAAAGCAGAACATCTACAGCACAACATGGCAACGTCTCACCTGGCACATCGAATAGGTTCTGGGGAGCTTGGGGGGTGCAGCGGAAGAGGCGGTAGCAATGGAAAAAGAGGAGTCAGCCGAGGAGGAGACTGAGGATGGAGTAGGAGGAGGAGAAGAAGAGGCCGGCCTGCATGAAATCTGTGGTGGTAACAACAAATCCACATGGGTGCCACTGGTTACATGCTTGATGGCCGTCAGAAGATTCACCCAGTGGGAAGAAAAAGTTATGTACCTTCCCTGCACGTGTCTGTGGTTAGATGTATCTTGGCACGACACTGTGTTCCAGAAATATATTAACTTGCCACTGAAAGTGGCCATATAGTTCAGGGATGCCCTTCTGTCAGAAGGAAGGAAAAATGAGACGCACAACAGATCCTGTCTGTGTAGCAGCTGTAAGGCCTGTATGGTCCCATCAGAATTGGTTTATAATTTGGTAGACAAAAGCAGGAGTGGGTACAAAACACAGAAGACATGCAAATATTCCATTCACGTGTTATCTCTGTTTTAGATCCACTCCTGTTTTTATTGGCATTAGCAATACTGAGCAAATGCTGATAGAGTGAAGGCTTATACTCCAAAGACAGGATCCGTATTTTGTGGGTTACTATTCTGACGGATCAGAGGAAGGGCAAATTCATCAGTGACGTCAACAGAAACTTACTGCTGACATCCTCTCCACTCTGTCAGGAGGGCTTTACTTGTATAAGCGTGTAATAGAACAGGTTCTGTAGACATCGATGTGGAATCAGCTGACAAGGATGTAAAAGGAGTGCACTTCTTCTTGACACGAACATCGACCTATAAGGCAGAGTTCATACTTGAGTTATTAGGCCAGTTTTGGCAAATTTAAGTATACTTTCTTATAATTTTAATCAAGTTTTGGTTTAATAAAATTAATGTTAAAATATTTAATGTAATAATAAAAATTAAATGTTGCGTAAGACGGGAGAGAATCGGACAGTCTTCTGTTTATTCAACGACGTGGTGTTGCGATGGAGAAAGCATTAAAAAAAAATATTACTCTCCACCTGGAGCTGAATCCTGTAAAGATTGATGCAAGTGCGGTATTGGCTGCTCATCCAGCAAGATACTTCTGGGGGAACCTGCCTGGCATGCTTAGGCCTCTACTAGCGACAGACAATGAGAAGAAGACAAAGCTTCAAGATTGCTCCGTGCCCGCAACAGTTTTTAATCACAGTGAATTTAATCACAATTCAAAACAACCAGGGTCCAGTCTCTTCGCCAGGAGTTCCCAGTCATCATGGAATGGAAAGGAGGGCATCCTTATGATATTTAATAAATTTAATACATTTTATAATAAAAATTACATTTTTCCTAACACAGGAGGAGGAGGACATCCTGTGGTGCACGGAGATGCAGATGGTCTTCGGATTCCCACACAGACGTCTCAGAAATGAACCGCGGCTCCCAAAAGCAGCTCCTGGGAAGATCATGGAGCGTCCCAATTATTAGTCATCTATTCACTCCACTTTATTTTGGAAGTGCGTAGAACCCGTGTGGGACCCCCACTGTGCAGATTGATCATGGAGACACCGAATTTTATAATACACTGCTCAAAAAAATAAAGGGAACACTTAAACAACACAATGTAACTCCAAGTCAATCACACTTCTGTGAAATCAAACTGTCCACTTAGGAAGCAACACTGAGTGACAATCAATTTCACATGCTGTTGTGCAAATGGGATAGACAACAGGTGGAAATTATAGGCAATTAGCAAGACACCCCCAATAAAGGAGTGGTTCTGCAGGTGGTGACCACAGTTCCTATGCTTCCTGGCTGATGTTTTGGTCACTTTTGAATGCTGGTGGTGCTTTCACTCTAGTGGTAGCATGAGACGGAGTCTACAACCCACACAAGTGGCTCAGGTAGTGCAGCTTATCCAGGATGGCACATCAATGCGAGCTGTGGCAAGAAGGTTTGCTGTGTCTGTCAGCGTAGTGTCCAGAGCATGGAAGCGCTACCAGGAGACAGGCCAGTACATCAGGAGATGAGGAGGAGGCCGTAGGAGGGCAACAACCCAGCAGCAGGACCGCTACCCCCGCCTTTGTGCAAGGAGGAACAGGAGGAGCACTGCCAGAGCCCTGCAAAATGACCTCCAGCAGGCTACAAATGTGCATGTGTCTGCTCAAACGGTCAGAAACAGACTCCATGAGGGTGATATGAGGGCCCGACGTCCACAGGTGGGGGTTGTGCTTACAGCCGAACACCGTGCAGGACGTTTGGCATTTGCCAGAAAACACCAAGATTGGCAAATTCGTCACTGGTGCCCTGTGCTCTTCACAGATGAAAGCAGGTTCACACTGAGCACGTGACAGACGTGACAGAGTCTGGAGACTCCGTGGAAAACGTTCTGCTGCCTGCAACATCCCCCAGCATGACCGGTTTGGCATTGGGTCAGTAATGGTGTGGGGTGGCATTTCTTTGGAGGGCCGCACAGCCCTCCATGTGCTCGCCAGAGGTAGCCTGACTGCCATTAGGTACCGAGATGAGATCCTCAGACCCCTTGTGAGACCATATGCTGGTGCGGTTGGCCCTGGGTTCCTCCTAATGCAAGACAATGCTAGACCTCATGTGGCTGGAGTGTGTCAGCAGTTCCTGCAAGACGAAGGCATTGATGCTATGGACTGGCCCGCCCGTTCCCCAGACCTGAATCCAATTGAGCACATCTGGGACATCACGTCTCGCTCTATCCACCAACGTCGCATTGCACCACAGACTGTCCAGGAGTTGGCAGATGCTTTAGTCCAGGTCTGGGAGGAGATCCCTCAGGAGACCATCCGCCACCTCATCAGGAGCATGCACAGGCGTTGTAGGGAGGTCATACAGGCACGTGGAGGCCACACACACTACTGAGCCTCATTTTGACTTGTTTTAAGGACATTACATCAAAGTTGGATCATCCTGTAGTGTGTTTTTCCACTTTAATTTTGAGGGCGACTCCAAATCCAGACCTCCATGGGTTAAAAAATTTGATTTCCATATTTTTTTTTTTGTGTGATTTTGTTGTCAGCACATTCAACTATGTAAAGAACAAAGTATTTCAGAAGAATATTTAATTAATTCAGATCTAGGATGTGTTATTTTTGTGTTCCCTTTATTTTTTTGAGCAGTGTATATATGGAATACATTTCATTAATAAATTTAATAATAACATTTAATTTTTTTCCTGCCTTCAGTTTATTCAATAACGTGGAGGGTGTTGGGATGGAGAAAGCATTCCAAAAAACAATTCCTCTACACGTGGAGCCAAATCAAGATTGATGCAAGTGCGGTATTGGCTGCTCATCCAGCAAGATACTTCTGAGGGAACCTCCCTCCCATGCTTAGGCCTCTACTAGCGACAAACAATGAGAAGAAGACAAAGCTTGTTCTTTTCTGTATATTGAATGAATAATTTTTGGGGCCTGTACTCCACTGGCCTGCAGTAAAATTGATATCAAATGATCGTCTAATAAACCTCCAGCCACATAATCACTTGTTGTTTTCTGTCCAGTGAATGCCTGTTTGGGGCCTGTACTCCCGTGGCCTAAAATAAAAAATTTCTAGGCTCCAGCATGGCACATTTTTGAGAGTTTCAATTTAAGACTCCATAAAAATGGCATGTTTTTGTGGGAATTTTTTCCATTGATCCCCCTCTGGTATGTCACTGTTCATGTTGTGGGATGATTTGTGCACTTCTTGTAAGTATTTGGTATCTGCAAGTGTGACCTGAAGGTTTTTCAGGTTTGCCTGCCAGTGAATGGGGCCATCCACGAACTTGCAATTCGCAAAAATTTGGCGTTTGCACGATCGCGTTCGCAAACCGTCCTGGCTAATGATCGTCCATCACTAGTGCCATATACCTGTTTCTGCCAAATACTGATTGTGGGGTATCATTTACAGTCTTCCACTAAATACTGATTGAGGGGTGCTATTGCTATATACCTTCTTCCACCAAATACTCATTAAGGGGTGCCATATAACTGTTTCCGCCAAACACTGATTGAGGGGTGCTACATACCTGTTTTCGCCAAATACTGATTGAGGGGTGCCATATACATTCTTCCACAAAATACTGATTTAGGGGTGCTATTGCAATACACCATTTTCCACCAAATACTGACTGAGGGGTGCCATATAGCTTCTTCCACAAAATGGTGATTGAGGGGTGCTATTGCTGTATACCTTCTTCCACCAAATACTGATTGAGGGGTGCAATATACCTTCTTCCACTAAATACTGATTGAGGGGTGCTATTTCTATTTACCTTTGTCCACCAAATACTGATTGAGTGGTGCAATACACCATTTTCAGCCAAATACTGATTGAGGGGTGTCCTATACCTTCTTCCACTAAATACTGATTGAGTGGTGTTATTTCTATATACCTTCTTCCACCAAATACTGTCTGAGGGTTGCAATACTCCTACTTCTACAAAATGCTGATTGAGGTTTGCCATATTCCTGTTTCCGCCAAACACTGATTGAGGGGTTCTATATACCTGTTTCCGCCAAATACTGTCCGGAACCCCTGATGAAGCCAGATTAGCTGGCAAAACATGTTGGGGGACAGAGTTTAGTTTTTAGCTTCTGATGCTCTTGTTAGTTTGAGCTAGTAGTGCATCAAAGCGCCAGCGAATCTGTTAAAGAGTGAACAGTGGTGGATACAAAGAATCACCTACTATATAGGATGGTGCTGCACTGTTTGTTTATACAAAATCCAAGTGTGTGACCTGGGGAGTGCACCCCTGTCGGTCACTGTAATTATAACACACCAGTCTCATCACTGACAAGGCATTAGTTAGTTTCAATGTTCTTTAGCTCACATTCACTTTATTAGGATTCTTAAATATAGATAGTAAGAGTTAAGTTTTAATATCTGGGACAAGTGAGGTCACTGGCCGAGATAGGCTTAAGTTTTTGTTGAAATACTGAGTGAGGGGTAACATATACCTTCTTCCACTAAATACTGATTGAGGGGTGCAATACACCATTTTCCGCCAAATACGGATTGAGGGGGCTCGTATACCTTCTTCCACTAAATACTAATTGAGGGGTGATATTGCTATATACCTTCTTCCACTAAATGCTGATTGAGGGGTGCCATAGTCTAGTTTCCGCCAAATACTGATTGAGTGGTGCTATATACCTGTTTCCGCCAAATACTGATTGAGGGGTGCCATACACCTTCTTCCACTAAATACTGATTGAGGGGTTGCTATTGCTATATACCTTCTTCCACCAAATACTGATTTAAGGGCTGCAATACACCTACTTTCACAAAATACTGATTGAGGGGTGCCATATACCTGTTTCCGCCAAATACTGATCTTCTTCCACCAAATACTGATTGAGGGGTGCCATATACCTGTTTCCGCCAAATACTGATCTTCATCCACAAAATACTGATTGAGGGGTGCCATATACCTGTTTCCGCCAAATACTAATTCAGGGGTGCTAAATGTCACGGATGTAGTAGGGGAGAACACCAAACGACAACAAGAAGGAAGGGAAAAGACACTAGGCCGCACCGCTAGGGGAGGAAAAGGGTCACCACCTATAAAACCCTGCTCCTATCCGTATTGGCACCTCTCGATAGTAGAGATGCCCATACACAGGAACCTAGAAAACCGTGGTGGCCCTCAGTTGCCCTAATGGTAATGACAGGGCAGAGACAACCCGCTCCTTCCCTGGTGAAGGAACCAGCGTCTCGCTGAGGCCTAGTAAACAACAAAGTGGGGGGGAATACAAAACACAACAAGCGGAACACTTAACTTCTGAGGCTGATGGATGATGGATGAACAGGACTTCAACTAGAACCACACTCCAGCTCTTCCAAAAACCAAATGAAGCTATCCAGAGCAAGGAGCGATGGGTAAAGTCAGACTAAATAGGGGAAGGTAAAGGTCACATGCACCGGTGTGACACTAAATACCTCTTTCCGCCAAATACTGATTGAGGGGTGCTAAATACCTCCTTCCACCAAATACTGATTAAGGGGTACAATACACCTTTTTCCTCCAAATACTGATTGAGGGGTGCTATTCATATATACCTTCTTTCACCAAATACTGAATGAGGGGTGCAATACACCTACTTCCACAAAATACTGACTGAGGGGGTGCAAAATACCAGTTTCCGCCAAATACTGATTGAGGGGTGATCTATACCTGTTTCCGCCAAATACTAATTAAGGGGTTCCTTATACCTTCTTCCATTAAATATTGATTGAGGGATGGTATTGGTATATACCTTTCTTCACCAATTACTGATTGCACCTTTTTCCGCAAAATACTGATTGAGGGGTGCAATATACCTTCTTCCTCTAAATACTGATTGAGGGGTGTTATTGCTATTAACCTTCTTCCACCAAATACTGATTGAGGGGTGCAATACACCTTTTTTCGCCAAATACTGATTGAGGGGTGCCATATACCCTTTTCCTCTAAATACTGATTGAGGGGTGCTATTCATATATACCTTCTTTCACCAAATACTGATTGAGGGGTGCAATACACCTACTTCCACAAAATACTGATTGAGGGGTGCCATATACTTGTTTCCGCCAAATACTGTTTGGGGGGTAATATATACCTTATGTATATTAGGTACTGCACGACATGTACCCCCTTTATTCTCCCTGTCTGTCAGCACTTTAAAGGTCCGCAGTAAATAATACAGAAACTCACCGATTTTTAGAATACCTTATCCTGGATGTTCATCTGCGAGGGCTGTTCTCCTGCGTCTTTTTAGGTTTTTCTTTTTTCTTTTCTTTTAAGTGCCGTTCGGGATGAGGAAAGTGTAGGGGGCTGGACCCTAGTGGTTATTTATGATTTTTTGTAAAATACAGAGCTTGCCCCGGCCGGTGGCACAGCTTGTGGTTAGAAAAAGCCGCTTGTTCGCGCTCGCACGGAGCGCTGAGTGACGTCACGGAAGGAGCTACGGTGGACCAGGAGGACCAAAGTTACTCCAACGCGTTTTAATTAGTTCGCTAATCTTCGTCAGGGATGATTCTTCTGGCTCCTGGTGCTGCTTTTAAAGGTCCGTATCTCCTCCCTTCCTTAACCCCTTCACCCCTTGCATTCTAGTTTTATGCTATTGAAAGGCAAATAATTCTATCTCGGAGTTCAGTCCTGAGGGTACCAGAGTGTTTAAATTAAATATCCAACGGCTTTCTGATCTGGACATTTTTTTAATGTAATCTCTCTTTTGTCTTTTTTGACCATTTCAATACCACAGAAAGTGGTGCCACTGTTTCCTCCGTGTTTCTCCTTATAGTGTCTAGAGAGCGGGTGACCCTCATATTTTTTTCCTATATTGTAGATGTGTTCCCCTATTCTTTTACCTATGGTTCTCTTTGTGCGTCCTATATATGTTTTTTTACACGGACATGTTATAGCGTATATTGCACCCTGACTTCTGCAGGTCATGTGATCCTTTATTTTGTATGTTTCTGTGTCCCCTGTCCATTCATTTCTTATTTCCATGTTTGTATGCTGTTTTCTGTTTATTTTTAATTTTTTGCAGACACCGCAATAACCACATGGGAAGAAGCCTCCCTGAGGTTTTTGGCCTGAGATCGCATTTGTTGTTTGGTTGTCATTTTTCTTGCTCAAGCATTTATTGGTGGGGGCTATTATACTTCCCACATTTTTTGCTTTTCTATAGATGAATTTTGGATTTTTGGGGATCTGATCTCCTATTATTTTGGCCTCCTTCA
This sequence comes from Bufo bufo, assembly GCF_905171765.1. Classification (NCBI taxonomy): domain Eukaryota; kingdom Metazoa; phylum Chordata; class Amphibia; order Anura; family Bufonidae; genus Bufo; species Bufo bufo. Next base: position 112,679,734 of record NC_053395.1, on the reverse strand, counting down.
AGGTTTCCCATTGTTTTTTGATTATCCTTCTCAGTGTTCCTGCTTGACTATTAAACTGTGTAGTGATGGGTGGCATTTCCAAAATTCCCACTTTTGTATTACTGTCTTCTGTTTTTTTCTTTTTATTGATTAGGTCCTGTCTGTCAAGTTTTCCTACTAGTTCTTTCTGTATTAATAGTTTTTCCTTGTTGTAGCCTCTCTTCGAATTTTTTCTGCATTTTGTCTGCCTCTGCTGGGTATTCATTTTCCTTTGTACAGTTACGTTTTATTCTCATGAATTGTCCTTTTGGAATATTTTCCAGCCACTGTGGGAGGTGGCAGCTTTCACGGGAGATGAAGCTATTTACATCTGTCGGTTTGTTGTATGTCCTTGTTTGTATGTTACCATCCTCAATGTAGATGGTAAGATCCAGAAAGTTAATTGGGCTGGTACTGGATATTGGTGTGAATATATACCTGTTTTCGCCAAATACTATTTGAGGGGTTCCTTATGCCTTCTTTCACTAAATATTGATTGAGGGGTGGTATTGCTTTATACCTTCTTTCACCAATTACTGATTGAGGGTTGAAATACACCTTTTTCCACCAAATACTGATTGAGGGGTGCAATATACCTTCTTCCTCTGTATACTGATTGAGGGGTGTTATTGCTATATACCATTGTGATGTTTGTGATAGATCACTGTGACCTTTACCCTCTTTCTCCTGATGCATGATGGGGGAGGAGGAGCTGTACCAGGAAGTCAGACAGTGTGTGAGGGGAACCGGAAGCAGACACATGAGGCTGAGAAGGGATTACATCTGATAAGGACAGAAGCTGTTTGGAATAAGACTCCTCCATGTAAGAATGCCATAATGTTCCGAGTAATAAACCTTGCTCTGGTTAAGTAGTACATCGGCCTGTGTGTGTAACTTGCTGAGCAGATACTGGCAGCATTGCCAGCGGCACCTGAGAGACACAGAGTGTCCAGGGGACATAACAGTGGCGACGAGGATTGTGGATTTTAGCACACATGGCCTTCATAGGGTTTATTCAACCATTTGATCCTGCAGCTGAGTCATGGATCTCCTGGGTGGAGAGGCTGGAACAGTATATGGAAGCAAATAATGTGACTGTTGAAAAGAAAGTTGCAGTTTTTCTCACTGCATTGGGTCAAGCTGCATATGGAACCCTCAGAGACCTTGTTTCTCCAGACAAGCCAGCCTCTAAGTCCCTGCCTGAGTTAATTCAGACGCTACATACACACTACAACCCGAAGCCGTTAGAAATCGCAGAGCGGTTTAAATTCTACAGTAGAAGGCAGCAGGCCGGGGAGGATATAAAGACATATATCATTGCTTTACGTAAACTAGCTGCCACTTGTCAGTTTGGAGACTACCTACAGACGGCTCTCCGTGACATGTTCGTCATGGGACTCTGCGACCCAGCCATACAGAAACGTTTACTCACAGAACCCGACTTGACTCTGACGAAAGCCACTGACCTTGCTACGGTCATGGAGTTGGCAACACGGGACGCCACCCTACTGAAGGCACCACCTACAACTCCTGCAAGCCAGTGTGAGGAAATATTCCACACCGCTATCACTCAATGCTCGAGACGGCCGTCCCCTGCCACTCAGCTTAAACCTCGCCACCCTAATTCTTCTGTCTCTGGGACCCCGACTTGCTACCGTTGTGGTAACACTACTCACAGTGCGCCTGCTTGCAAGTTCAAGGATGTCGTTTGTTTTCGCTGTGGAAAGACTGGTCATATTGGGCGCGTTTGCCGCAGCTCTCGCTCCACGAACACTACCACAAAAGATAGACGTAAACAGACATTCCGTGTGGATATGGACAATAACGGTTTTAGCTCTGATGAGGAGACATGTGTCCAGCATGTTGGACTGTTTCAAGTAGCTGGGAGTACTCCTGCGATTAAAGTGGATGTCACACTCAATGGCTGTCCTGTCTCCATGGATGTTGATACAGGGGCAGCTGTGTCTGTCATTTCATGGACTGATTTAAAGGCATCGGGTCTGTCCCTGCCGCTAAAACCTACAAAGCTCACACTACAAACCTACAGCAAGGAACTACTACAGCCCTTGGGTTATGTAAAACCCCTTGTTACATTAGGCAACCGCAGTCAAAGTCTACGCCTTTATGTTGTAAGGAATGGAGGTCCTCCGCTGTATGGGAGGGACTGGATCAAAGCCCTGGGCATGCCTCCTTTTACCATTGCCCAATGTACATTGCTTTCTAAAGTAGACCATTGGGTGGAATCCCTGAAGTCACGTTTTAAAGAGGTTTTTGAGGACTCTTTGGGCACCGTAAAAGGAAAGATGGCCCACCTCCTCTTGAAGCCTGGTGCTACACCTCGTTTTTGTAAGGCAAGATCAGTACCTTTTGCCTTGCGAAAAAAAGTGGAAGCAGAGCTGGACCACCTATTGGCTGAAAAGATCATAACGAAAGTGGATAGAAGTGAATGGGCATCACCAATTGTGCCTGTCAAGAAAAAGAATGGAGACATTAGGATTTGTGGTGATTTCAGGGTAGCTCTGAACAACCAACTTCTTGTGGATCAATACCCATTGCCTCGACTTGAAGATTTATTTGGCTCACTGGCTGGGGGGCAAAAGTTTACAAAAATAGACTTAAAGCAAGCTTACCTGCAACTGCAAGTACACCCAGATTCACACCATCTGTTGACCATTAACACTCATAAAGGATTATTCCAGTATAACCGCATGGTTTTTGGCATAGCCCCAGCTCCAGCCATCTGGCAGCGGATCATGGATGAGGTACTGGCAGGAATACCTTTCACCCAATGTCTACTGGATGACATGCTCATCACTGGTCCCACTGATGAAGAACACAGAAAGAATGTTGAAGCTGTGCTAGAGAGACTCCAAAAGTATGGTTTGCGTGTCAATCTTTCAAAATGCGAATTTCTCAAGTCTCAACTGGAGTTTTGTGCCCACACGGTGGACCGACATGGGTTACACACTACTGAAGAAAAGGTTAAAGCCCTTACCCATGCCCCTACCCCCCGGAATGTCACCCAGCTCAGGTCCTACCTTGGCCTCCTAAATTACTACCACCGTTTCTTGCCGAACCTAGCACACCAGCTCTACCCATTACATCGCTTACTGGATGCAAGAGCTAAATGGATATGGACAGACAAATGTGAAGAAGCTTTTCGGCTTTCTAAAGAACTCATTCTGTCTTCTCGAGTTCTGGTCCACTATGATTTAAAGAAACCCGTCATCCTGGCTTGTGATGCCTCGCCTTATGGACTGGGTGCCGTGCTTTCCCATGTCATGCCGGATGGCACGGAGCGCCCCATTTCTTTTGCCTCCAGGTCTTTAACCTCAGCAGAACAAAACTACTCCCAGATTGACAAGGAAGCTTTGGCCATTGTATGGGCCACAAAAAAATTTAACGCGTACATCTATGGTCGGGAGTTCACACTTATCACTGACCACAAACCTCTGTTGTCAATACTGAACCCTCAGAAAGGAATTTCTACAACAACCGCATCTCGCTTACAAAGGTACGCTTTATTTTTAGGAGCTTATGCTTATTCTATCAGATACCGCTCCCATGATACCCATGGAAATGCAGATGCATTTTCCAGATTGCCACTAAGAGATGACCACCCCCTAAGAGAGGTACGTGTAGTGGAAGTACACAGGCCACAATCTTGCATGTCCACCTCCCTGATTGCCAGACATACAGCCACAGATCCTTTCCTGTCTCAGATATTCTCTTATGTTCAGACTGGATGGCCAGAGAGAGTTTCAGGTGAATTTCGTCCGTACTTTGCCAGAAAATGTGAGCTTGTGACTAATGCTGGTTGCCTACAATGGGGCAATAGAGTGATTGTACCCCAGTACTTGCAATCAACCATGCTAAGGATACTGCATGAAGGCCATCCTGGTGTGGTGCGCATGAAGCAGCGAGCCCGGAGCTATGTTTGGTGGCCACAAATGGATACAGCAATTGAAGATTATGTTGCCCAATGTCCTGGGTGCTGTCAAGCCCAGCGACCCCAAAAGAGAGGAACCCTGCAACCTTGGCCATGGTCAACAGAACCGTGGTCCAGACTCCATCTTGATTTTGCTGGCCCCATCCAGGGTAAAATGTATTTGATCGTGGTAGATGCGCATTCAAAATGGCCGGAGGTTTTTCAAATGCCTTCTATTACCTCAGCTGCTACCATTCTAGTCTTAAGGAAGCTCTTTGCTCAATATGGCTTGCCAACAGCCATAGTCTCCGACAATGGAACTCAATTTACATCGCATGAGTTTCAATCCTTCCTTAGTGGCTTGGGCGTCCAACACTACAAAACAGCTCCTTATCATCCAGCTTCAAATGGGCTGGCAGAACGATTTGTGCAGACATTTAAGAAGCACTTACTGTCCACTCTGGACCAGGTTGGACTGTCAGAAGAGAAGCTGCTGGAATTCTTGATCATGTACCGTAACACGAAACACGCTACTACTGGGCTGTCACCGGCTTTTCTTATGTTTGGCAGGCATCTCCGCACCAAACTTGATTTAGTTCGTCCGCAGGAACAGTCACCAACGCCTCCTCCGCCGGGCCGTCTGGGATTCCGTGCCGGTGATCTTGTATGGTCTCGGAATTACAGAGCTTTGCCTCCTTGGCTTCCTGGCGTTATTGATGGAACTCTTGGCAGAAGAATGTACCTTGTCCGCCTGGAGGAAGGCATTTGTGTTCGGCGACACCTTTCACAATTGAGGAAACGCATTTGCCGGCCACTAGTGACAAAACCGACCCCTCTTTCTAACCACCCACCAGAGTCTACTCTGAACTCTGCTGGTGACATATGGCATGGTGTCTGGCATGATCCCACAAGTTTACAACCAAACCCTGAACCGGTTGGTGGCCATATTCCTGAGGAGCCCGGACATGTGCCTGGAGTTACAGAGACTGATTTGTCTGTGGGACGCCCACTGACATCTCCAGAACCTTTGACTGACTCTCCCAGTGCTGTGCCTCTGCGTAAGTCTACCCGTCAAAGACGTCAAACGCCGCGCTGGCAAAGTGCTGAAATCTTACGGGACACATTGGAGGTCAGGGAACAGAGACAAAGGGCTCATGAAGTGCTGCGGAAATCACAGAACTGAGTTGGAGATACTACTTGCTGAACTGATCTCGCTTGCCTTGTTATGTTATGTGTTCAACATTTGTTCTCTTGTTATGTTTTTGGTTTTTTTTTGGGAAGGAAAGGAGGTGTGATGTTTGTGATAGATCACTGTGACCTTTACCCTCTTTCTCCTGATGCATGATGGGGGAGGAGGAGCTGTACCAGGAAGTCAGACAGTGTGTGAGGGGAACCGGAAGCAGACACATGAGGCTGAGAAGGGATTGCATCTGATAAGGACAGAAGCTGTTTGGAATAAGACTCCTCCATGTAAGAATGCCATAATGTTCCGAGTAATAAACCTTGCTCTGGTTAAGTAGTACATCGGCCTGTGTGTGTAACTTGCTGAGCAGATACTGGCAGCATTGCCAGCGGCACCTGAGAGACACAGAGTGTCCAGGGGACATAACAACCATCTTCCACCAAATACTGATTAAGGGGTGCCATACACCTTCTTTCACTAAATACTAATTGAGAGGTGCTATTGCTATATACGTTCTTCCACCAAATAATGATTTAAGGGGTGCAATGCACCTGCCTTCACAAAATACTGATTAAGGGGTGCCATTTACTTGTTTCCGTCAAATACTAATCAAGGGGTGATAAATTCCTTTTTCCGCCAAATACTGATTGAGAGGTGCTATATACCTTTTTTCTCCAAATTCTGATTGAGGGGTGCCACATTCCTTCTTCCACAAAATACTGATTGATGATTGCTATTGCTATATACCTTCTTCCATCAAATACTGATTGAGAGGTGCAATACACCATTTTATGCCAAATACTGATTGAGGGGTGTCATATACCTTCTTCCACTAAATACTGATTGAGGGGTGCTATTGATATATACCTCCTTCCACCAAATACTGATTGAGGGGTGTTATATAACTATTTCCGCCAAATATTGATTGAGGGGTGCCATATACCTTCTTCCACTAAGTACTGATTGAGGGGTGCTATTGCTATATGTCTTCTTCCACCAAATACTGATTGAGGGGTGCAATACACCTACTTCCACAAAATTCTGATTAAGGGGTGCCGTAAACCTGTTTCCGCCAAATACTGATTGAGGGGTGCTATATACCTGTTTCCGCCAAATACTAATTGAGGAGTGCCATATACCTTGTTCCACCAATTACTGATTTAGGGTTAAAATACACCTTTTTCCACCAAATACTGATTGAGGGGTGCAATATACCTTCTTCCTCTAAATACTGATTGAGGGGTGTTATTGCTTTATACCTTCTTCCACCAAATACTGATTGAGGGGTTCAATACACCTTCTTCCACAAATTACTGATTGAGGGGTGCCATCTACCTGTTTCCGCCAAATACTGATTGAGGGGTACTATATACCTGTTTCTGCAAAATATTGATTGAGGGGTGCCATATACTTTCTTCCACTAAATATTGATTGAGGGGCGCAATACACCTACTTTCACAAAATACTGATTGAGGGATGAAATATACCTATTTCCGCCAAATACTGATTGAGAGTTGCTTTATACCTGTTTCCGCCAAATACTAATTGAGGGGTGCCATATACTTGTTTCCGCCAAATACTGATTGAGGTGTGTCATATACCTTCTTCCACTAAATACTGATTGAGGGGTGTTATTGCTATATACCTTCTTCCACCAAATACTGATTTTAGAGGTGCAATACAGAATTTTACGCCAAATACTGATTGAGGGGTGTCATATACCTTCTTCCACTAAATACTGATTGAGGGGTGTTATTGCTATATACCTTCTTCCACCAAATAATGATTGAGGGGTGCAATACACCTACTTCCACAAAATACTGATTGAGGGGTGCTTTATACCTGTTTCCGCCAAATACTGATTGAGGGGTGCTATATACCTGTTTTCGGCAGATACTGATTGAGGAGTGCCATATACCTTCTTCCACTAAATACTGATTGAGGGGTGCTATTGCTATATGTCTTCTTCCACCAAATACTCATTGAGGGGTGCAATACACCTGCTTCAACAAAATACTGATTGAGGGGTGCTATATACCTGTTTCCGCCAAATAATGATTGAGGGGTACCATACACCAGTTTCCGCCAAATACTTATTGAGGGGTGATAGATACCTGTTACCGCCAATTACTGATTGAGGAGTGCCATATACCTTCTTCCACTAAAAACTGATTGAGGGGTGCTATTGCTATATACCTTCTTCCACCAAATTCTGATTGAGGGGTGCAATACACCTTTTTCACTAAATACTGTTTGATGGGTGCTATTGCTATATAGCTTCTTCCACAAAATACTGATTGAGTGGTGCCATATACCTGTTTCCGCCAAATACTAATTGAGGGTTGCCATATACCTTCTTCCACTAAACATTGATTGAGGGATGGTATTGCTATATACCTTCTTGCACCAATTACTTATTGAGGGTTAAAATACACCTTTTTCCACCAAATACTGGTTGATTGGTTCAATACACCTTCTTCCACAAAATACTGATTGGGGAGTGCCATCTACCTGTTTCTGCCAAATACTGATTGAGGGGTACTATATACCTGTTTCTGCAAAATATTGATTGAGGGGTGCCATATACCACCTTCCACTAAATACTGATTAAGGGGCGCAATACACCTACTTTCACAAAATACTGATTGAGGGGTGCCATATACCTGTTTCCGCCAAATATTGATTGAGGGGTGCTTTATACCTGTTTTCCGCCAAATACTAATTGAGGGGTTCCATATATACTTGTTTTCGCCAAATACTGATTGAGGTGTGCTATATACCTGTTTCTGCAAAAATACTGATTGAGGGTTGCCATATACCTTCTTCCACCAAATACTGATTGAGGGGTGAAATGCACTTTTTTCCGCCAAATACTGATTGAGGGGTGCCATATACCTTCTTCCTCTAAATACTGATTGATGGGTGCAATACACCTACTTCCACAAAATACTGTTTGAGGGGTGCCATATACCTGTTTCCGCCAAATACTGATTAAGAGCTGCTATATACCTGTTTCCGCCAAATATTGATTGAGGGGTGCCACATACCTTCTTCCACTAAATGAGAGAAATATCTTGGCAAAAGACAACTTTTCCCATTTTTTTTATACAAAGTTGGCATTTGACCAAGATATTTATCTCACCCAGCATGGGTATATGTAAAATGACACCCCAAAACACATTGCCCAACTTCTCCTGAGTACGGTAATACCACATGTGTGACACTTTTTTGCAGCCTAGGGGGGCAAAGGGGCCCACATTCCAAAGAGCACCTTTAGGATTTCACAGGTCATTTTTTACACATTTTGATTTCAAACTACTTACCACACATTAGGGCCCCTAGAATGCCAGGGCAGTATAACTACCCCACAAGTGGCCCCATTTTGGAAAGAAGACACCCCAAGGTATTCCGTGAGGGGCATGGCGAGTTCCTAGAATTTATTTTTTTTTGTCACAAGTTAGCGGAAAATGATTCTTTTTTTTTTTTTTTCTTACAAAGTCTCATATTCCACTAACTTGTGACAAAAAATAAAAACTTCCATGAACTCACTATGCCCATCACGAAAGAGTGATAATCCAGCAGTCCGACTGCCCCCCGGAACAACGCCAGAAGATGCCAGTAGCACAAAGGTTAAGAAATGACAAGCTCAGATTCTTATCTACAAATGCTCGCAGTTTAGGGAATAAGATCAATGAACTTGAGGCTATAATGGCATCTGAGAATATAGATGTAGTGGCTGTGTCTGAGACGTGGTTCAAGGGGAGTAATGACTGGCATATATCAATACCAGGGTTCTCTCTATACAGGAAAGACAGGGAAGGCAAGAAGGGGGGAGGGGTGGCCCTGTATGTGAAAGACAGCATAAAATCTAATTTGATACAAGTTAGCGAGAACAATTTAGAGTCAGTTTGGGTTACCTTGCAGCTTGATAATCATAAGGTAACTCGTGTAGGTGTGATATATAGACCACCTAGCCAAGTCAAAGAATTAGATGATCTACTAGTTGAGGAAATAGCTAAAATGACATTGAAGGGGGAAGTTATCATTATGGGAGACTTCAATCTTCCTGATGTAAACTGGAAAACCAAAATAGCTAGTTCTGCCAGGAGTACAGATATTCTAAATTCCCTACTGGGATTATCTCTACAGCAAGTAGTTGAGGAGCTAACCCGGAAGGAGGCCATTTTAGATTTAGTAGTCACAAATGGGAATTTGGTATATGATATTACTGTAGGGGAAAGCTTGGGATCTAGTGATCACCAGTCAGTGTGGTTTACTATAAGCACAGTGACTGAGTCACACCACACAAAAACAAAAGTTTTAGATTTTAGAAAAACTGACTTTTCTAAAATTAGATTAGTGGTATACGAGTCCCTATCAGATTGGAACAGTTTCATTGGAGTCCAGGAGAAATGGGACTACTTAAAAGAGGCACTATTGAAGGCAACAAAAAGGCTTAGGCTTGTCACTAAAAGCAAAAAAAGGAAAAGACCACTGTGGTACTCAGCAGGAGTGGCCAAAATCATTAAAAACAAAAAGATAGCATTTAGGAATTATAAAAAAAAAAAACAAACGAGGATGATAGGCTAATTTACAAGATTAGGCAGAGAGAGGCCAAACAAGTTATAAGAGCTTCTAAAGCACAGACAGAAGAGAAATTAGCTCAGTCAGGGAAAAAAGGCGATAAGGCATTCTTCAGATACATAAATGAAAAAAGGAAACTAAAACAAGGAATTACAAAATTAAAAACAAAAGAAGGAAGGTATATGGAAGAAGATAAAGAACTAGCTGACTGCCTCAATGAATACTTCTGTTCAGTCTTTACAAAGGAAAATGAAGGAAAAGGACCTCAGTTAGGAAAGAAGACTAATGAATCTTTTGATGCATGTGTCTTTACAGAGGAAGAGGTCCTAAGTCAGCTGTCTAAAATCAATACAAATAAGTCACAGGGGCCTGATGAGATACACCCAAAGCTATTAAAAGTGCTCAGCGGTGAACTAGCAAAACCATTAACAGATTTATTTAACCAATCACTGGCAACAGGAGTCGTCCCAGAAGATTGGAAATTAGCAAATGTTGTGCCCATTCACAAGAAAGGTAGTAGGGAGGAATCGGGCAACTATAGGCCAGTAAGCCTGACATCAATAGTGGGGAAATTAATGGAAACCATACTTAACCGCCTCCGGACCGCCTAACGCAGGATTGCGTTCCGGAGGCGGCAGCCCTGCGCAGAGTCACGCATAGATGCGTCATCTCGCGAGACGCGAGATTTCCTGTGAACGCGCCCACACAGGATCGGAAGGTAAGCGAGTGGATCTCCAGCCTGCCAGCGGCGATCGTTCGCTGGCAGGCTGGAGATGTGGTTTTTTTAACCCCTAACAGGTATATTAGACGCTGTTTTGATAACAGCATCTAATATACCTGCTACCTGGTCCTCAGGTGGTCCCTTTTGTTTGATAAAAAGAAAAAGAAAAGAAAACGAGCGGCACTCACCGTTGATAGGCAGGTAACTTTATTCCATGGCAGGAGGGGGGTGCAAGGGTTGCAGATACAGCAGCAAGTAAGCAACAGCCGTTTCACGCGTGTATGCGCTTCTTCTGGCTTTCCAACACTGAAGAGGTCACGGCACCTTCTTATAGTGCACAGGAAGCCGCATCATCGCAGTAATTTGCTTAATTACTAAGTAATCAACACCTGGCCTCTCAAGAGGGAGGGCAGGGATTACAGTCAGGCGGGACCTCTTCAATGATGTAAGGTGCATATGTGAACATACATAAACCAATAAGAACAAATCAAATTACGAAAATACAATAAGCAAGAGTGGTTCATTACAAAAATACGCTCATATCTATTTTTTCATTTAGTCCCAGCGGACCCAATGCATCCGTGCGTAGGATCCATATAGTTTCTCTTCTCAGAAGCTCCCTTTCTCTGTCACCACCTCTTTCAGTGCGGTTAACTACTTCAAGGCCAGCAAAAGTCAGCACATTGGGATTTCCACTATGTGCCTTATTCACATGATCTATTAACCGCGGAACACTCTTTCCTGATCATGTGAATAAGGCACATAGTGGAAATCCCAATGTGCTGACTTTTGCTGGCCTTGAAGTAGTTAACCGATCACCCCATATAGACTCCCTGATCACCCCCTTCCTGTCATTGATCACCCCCCTGTAAGGCTCCATTCAGACATTTTTTTGGCCCAAGTTAGCGGAAATTTTTTTTTTTTTCTTACAAAGTCTCATATTCCACTAACTTGTGTCAAAAAATAAAATCTCACATGAACTCGCCATACCCCTCACGGAATCCAAATGCGTAAAATTTTTTAGACATTTTTATTCCAGACTTCTTCTCCCGCTTTAGGGCCCCTAGAATGCCAGGGCAGTATAAATACTCCACATGTGACCCCATTTCGGAAAGAAGACACCCCCAGGTATTCCGTGAGGGGCATATTGAGTCCATGAAAGATTGAAATTTTTGTCCCAAGTTAGCGGAAAGGGAGACTTTGTGAGAAAAAAATAAATAAAATCAATTTCCGCTAACTTGTGCCAAAAAAAATTAATTTCTATGAACTCGCCATGCCCCTCATTGAATACCTTGGGGTGTCTTTTTTCCAAAATGGGGTCACATGTGGGGTATTTATACTGCCCTGGCATTCTAGGGGCCCTAAAGCGTGAGAAGAAGTCTGGGATCCAAATGTCTAAAAATGCCCTCATAAAAAGAATGTGGGCCCCTTTGCGCATCTAGGCTGCAAAAAAGTGTCACACATCTGGTATCGCCGTACTCAGAAGAAGTTGGGCAATGTGTTTTGGGGTGTCATTTTACATATACCCATGCTGGGTGAGATAAATATATTGGTCAAATGCCAACTTTGTATAAAAAAATGGGAAAAGTTGTCTTTTGCCGAGATATTTCTCTCACCCAGCATGAGTATATGTAAAAAGACACCCCAAAACACATTGCCCAACTTCTCCTGAATACGGCGATACCACATGTGAGACACTTTTTTGCAGCCTAGGTGGGCAAAGGGGCCCACATTCCAAAGAGCACCTTTAGGATTTCACAGGTCATTTACCTACTTACCACACATTAGGGCCCCTGGAAAATGCCAGGGCAGTATAACTACCCCACAAGTGACCCCATTTTGGAAAGAAGACACCCCAAGGTATTCCGTGAGGGGCATGGAGAGTTCCTAGAATTTTATATTTTTTGTCACAAGTTAGCGGAAAATGATGATTTTTTTTTATTTGATTTTTTTTCTTACAAAGTCTCATATTCCACTAACTTGTGACAAAAAATAAAAAATTCTAGGAACTCGCCATGCCCCTCACGGAATACCTTGGGGTGTCTTATTTCCAAAATGGGGTCACTTGTGGGGTAGTTATACTGCCCTGGCATTCTAGGGGCCCTAATGTGTGGTAAGTAGGTAAATGACCTGTGAAATCCGAAAGGTGCTCTTTGGAATGTGGGCCCCTTTGCCCACCTAGGCTGCAAAAAAGTGTCACACATCTGGTATTCCCGTACTCAGGAGAAGTTGGGCAATGTGTTTTGGGGTGTCATTTTACATATACCCATGCTGGGTGAGAGAAATATCTTGGCAAAAGACAACTTTTCCCATTTTTTTTATACAAAGTTGGCATTTGACCAAGATATTTAGCTCACCCAGCATGGGTATATGTAAAATGACACCCCAAAACACATTGCCCAACTTCTCCTGAGTACGGAGATACCAGATGTGTGACACTTTTTTGCAGCCTAGGTGGGCAAAGGGGCCCACATTCCAAAGAGCACCTTTCGGATTTCACCGGCCATTTTTTACAGATTTTGATTCCAAACTACTTCGCACGCATTTGGGCCCCTAAAATGCCAGGGCAGTATAACTACCCCACAAGTGACCCCATTTTGGAAAGAAGACACCCCAAGCTATTTCATGATGGGCATAATGAGTTCATGGAAGTTTTTATTTTTTGTCACAAGTTAGTGGAATATGAGACTTTGTAAGAAAAAAAAAAAATCATCATTTTCCGCTAACTTGTGACAAAAAATAAAAAGTTCTATGAACTCACTATGCCCAATCAGCGAATACCTTAGGGTGTCTACTTTCCGAAATGGGGTCATTTGTGGGGTGTTTGTACTGTCTGGCCATTGTAGAACCTCAGGAAACATGACAGGTGCTCAGAAAGTCAGAGCTGCTTCAAAAAGCGGAAATTCACATTTTTGTACCATAGTTTGTAAACGCTATAACTTTTACCCAAACCATTTTTTTTTTTTACCCAAACATTTTTTTTTTATCAAAGACATGTAGAACAATAAATTTTGAGAAAAATTTATATATGGATGTCGTTTTTTTTGCTAAATTTTACAACTGAAAGTGAAAAATGTCTTTTTTTTTGCAAAAAAATAGTTAAATTTTGATTAATAACAAAAAAGTAAAAATGTCAGCAGCAATGAAATACCACCAAATGAAAGCTCTATTAGTGAGAAGAAAAGGAGGTAAAATTCATTTGGGTGGTAAGTTGCATGACCGAGCAATAAACGGTGAAAGTAGTGTAGGTCAGAAGTGTAAAAAGTGGCCTGGTCTTTAAGGGTGTTTAAGCTATGGGGGCTGAGGTGGTTAAGGAGAGGATTGTGGAACAAAAAACTGACGGACGTCTGAATGGAGCCTTACAGGGGGGTGATCAATGACAGGGGGGTGATCAATGACAGGGGGGGTGATCAGGGAGTCTATATGGGGTGATCACCCCCCTGTCATTGATCACCCCCCTGTAAGGCTCCATTCAGATGTCCGTATGTGTTTTGCGGATCCGATCCATGTATCCGTGGATCTGTAAAAAACAGACGGACATCTGAATGGAGCCTTACAGGGGGGTGATCAATGACAGGGGGGTGATCAATGACAGGGGGGGTGATCAGGGAGTCTATATGGGGTGATCACCCCCCTGTCATTGATCACCCCCCTGTAAGGCTCCATTCAGATGTCCGTATGTGTTTTGCGGATCCGATCCATGTATCCGTGGATCTGTAAAAAACAGACGGACATCTGAATGGAGCCTTACAGGGGGTGATCAATGACAGGGGGGTGATCAATGACAGGGGGGGTGATCAGGGAGTCTATATGGGGTGATCACCCCCCTGTCATTGATCACCCCCCTGTAAGGCTCCATTCAGATGTCCGTATGTGTTTTGCGGATCCGATCCATGTATCCGTGGATCTGTAAAAAACAGACGGACGTCTGAATGAAGCCTTACAAGGGGGTGATCAATGACAGGGGGGTGATCAATGACAGGGGGGTGATCAGGGAGTCTATATGGGGTGATCAGGGGTTAATAAAGGGTTAATAAGTGACAGGGGCGGGGTGTAGTGTAGTGGTGTTTGGTGCTACTTATTACTGAGCTGCCTGTGTCCTCTAGTGGTTGATCCAAGCAAAGGGGACCACCAGAGGACCAGGTAGCAGGTATATTAGACGCTGTTATCAAAACAGCGTCTAATATACCTGTTAGGGGTTAAAAAAATCGCATCTCCAGCCTGCCAGCGAACGATTGCCGCTGGCAGGCTGGAGATCCACTCGCTTACCTTCCGATCCTGTGAACGCGCGCACCTGTGTGCGCGCGTTCACAGGAAATCTCGCGTCTCGCGAGATGACGCGTATATGCGTCCACCCAGAATAGCAGGGCCGCCGCCAGGACGCAATCCTGCGTACGGCGGTCCTGAGGCGGTTAAGGGGTGCCATATACCTTCTTCCACAAAATACTGATTGATGATTACTATTGCTATATACCTTCTTCCACCAAATACTGATTTTAGAGGTGCAATACAGAATTTTACACCAAATACTGATTGAGGGGTGTCCTATACCTTCTTCCACTAAATACTGATTGAGGGGTGTTATTGCTATATACCTTTTTCCACCAAATACTGATTGAGGGGTGCAATACACCTATTTCCACAAAATACTGATTGAGGGGTGTATATACCTGTTTCCGCCAAATACTGATTGAGGGGTGCAATACACCTATTTCCACAAAATACTGATTGAGGGGTGTATATACCTGTTTCCGCCAAATACTGATTGAGGGGTGCCATTTACCTGTTTCTGCCAAATACTGATTGAGGGGTACTATATACCTGTTTCTGCGAAATATTGATTAAGGGGTGCCATATACCTTCTTCGACCAAATACTGATTGAGGGGTGTTATTGCTATATACCTTCTTCCACCAAATACGGATTGATTGGTTCAATACACCTTCTTCCACAAAATACTGATTGAGGAGTGCCATCTACCTGTTTCTGCCAAATACTGATTGAGGGGTACTATATACCTGTTTCTGCAAAATATTGATTGAGGGGTGCCATATACTATCTTCGACCAAATACTGATTGAGGGGTGCAATACACCTACTTCCACAAAATACTGATTGAGGGGTGCCATATACCTTCTTCCACTAAATACTGATTGAGGGGTGCCACATACCTTCTTCCACAAAATACTGATTGATGATTGCTATTTCTATATACCTTCTTCCACCAAATACTGATTTTAGAGGTACAATACAGAATTTTACGCCAAAAACTGATTGAGGGGTGTCCTATACCTTCTTCCACCAAATACTGATTGAGGGGTGCAATACCCCTACTTCCACAAAATACTGATTGAGGGGTGCTTTATACCTGTTTTCAGCCAAATACTAATTGAGGGGTGCCATATACCTTCTTCCACCAAATACTGATTGAAGGGTGAAATACACCTTTTTCCGCCAAATACTGATTTAGGGGTGCCATATACCTTCTTCCTCTAAATACTGATTGATGGGTGCAATACACCTGCTTCCACAAAATTCTGTTTAAGGGGTGCCATATAACGGTTTCCGCCAAATACTGATTAAGGGGTGCTATATACCTGTTTCCGCCAAATATTGATTGAGGGGTGCCAAATACCTACTTCCACTAAATGTTTGAGGGGTGCTATTGCTATATACCTTCTTCCACTAAATACTGATTGAGGGGTGCTCTTGCTATATACCTTCTTCCACCAAATACTGATTGAGAGGTGCAATACACCTTTTTCCATCAAATACCGATTGAGGGGTGCCATAAACCGTACCTTCTTCCTCTAAATACTGATTATGGGGTGCTATTGCTATATACCTTCTTCCACTAAATACTGATTGAGGGGTGCAATACACCTACTTCCACAAAATACTGTTTAAGGGGTGTTGTATACCTGTTTCCGCCAAATATTGATTGAGGGGTGCCATATACCTTCTTCCACTAAATAATGATTGAGGGGTGCTATTGCTATATACCTTCTTCCACCAAATACTGATTGAGGTGTGCAATTCACCTTTTTCCGACAAATACTCATTGAGAGGTGCCATATACCTTCTTCCACTAAATACTGATTGAGGGGTGCAATACACCTTTTTCCATCAAATACCAAATGAGGGGTGCCATAAACCGTACCTTCTTCCACTAAATACTGATTGAGAGGTGCAATACACTTCCACAAAATACTGTTTAAGGGGTGCTATATACCTGTTTCCACCAAATATTGATTGAGGGGTGCTACATACCTTCTTCCACTAAATAATGATTGAGGGGTGCTATTGCTATATACCTTCTTCCACCAAATACTGATTGAGGTGTGCAATTCACCTTTTTCCTACAAATAGTCATTGAGAGGTGCCATATACATTCTTTCTCAAAAAAATAATTGAGCGGTGCTATTGCTATATGTCTTCTTCCACCAAATACTGATTGAGGGGTGCAATACACCTACTTCCACAAAATAGTGATTGATGGGTGTCATCTCCCTGTTCCTGCCAAATACTCATTGAGAGATGCCATATACCTTCTTCCACTAAATACTGATTGAGGGGTGCAATACACCTTTTTCCATCAAATACCAATTGAGGGGGTGCCATAAACCGTACCTTCTTCCTCTAAATACTAATTGAGGGGTGCTATTGCTATATACCTTCTTACACAAAATATTGATTGAATGCACTGCCAGACCGGGGCAACACCTAAAATAAACTTAAACGCCTCTGACAGCAGTAGGTAAATGGTAACACTGTAGTATAAGGCCGACACATAACAGCAGGTGTCAATATGGTGGGACCGTGCTGCTCCTCATTCACACAGAGCTTTTTTCCCTCGAATGCAGGTATTCACTTAATCCGGCTCAAGACAGACACCTCTAGATTAAATCTATAGTATACTTCTACTCAGGTTGGAAAGCTCAGCATGTCATCTCTGTATGGTTCAGAACCACCCACACCTCTATGCTGAGCCGTCGTGGGCTATCTGCAAAATGTCATAAACCGCACAATAGTGAGAGTACCACCAGCACATTTAAAATCCTCTGTTTTATTATACTCACAGAAAGAAAGTAATTTTTCAGCATGTCATTACAACAATGGTCTTTCGCACAGCCCGACCCGGGTTTCGCATGTAGCTTCGTCAGGGGCGAGAATCTAGCACACCTAGGGCAGGAGGTTATTTAACCTCCTCCCCCCATGTTACGCAGCTGATGATTACAAATTGCATTATCCATCCCATTGCAGGTGAAAAAAAGGTTCTCTAATAAAAGTCACATTACAAATAAAATCACAAAACACTCTCTTTTTTTTGGAGAACCTTTTTTTACCTGCAATGGGATGGATAATGCAATTTGTAATCATCAGCTGCGTAACATGGGGGGAGGAGGTTAAATAACCTCCTGCCCTAGGTGTGCTAGATTCTCGCCCCTGACGAAGCTACATGCGAAACCCGGGTCGGGCTGTGCGAAAGACCATTGTTGTAATGACATGCTGAAAAATTACTTTCTTTCTGTGAGTATAATAAAACAGAGGATTTTAAATGTGCTGGTGGTACTCTCACTATTGTGCGGTTTATAACATCTTGTAGATAGCCCACGACAGCTCAGCATAGTTCACGGACTATCCTCTGTTTTTCAGCATGGGCCCGGGTCAGATGATATCCCCGCCCCAACATGCGCTGCAAGATAAAGATGCAAGCATATAATCCAAATTTTTTAAAATACTAGTATTGAAAATAATGTCCTCAACAAAACAGCAAAAAGTATTTAAGTTTTTGAAAGGGAAATATTATATTTACTGTTACGGTTAGAAGATCGGATTGTATTGAGATTGTATGTGTGTGGGGAGTCTGAGTGAGCAGTCGGATATTGTCCAGCTGAGCAGAGATGTACCTGTCTAGTGAAGGGACGGTACGGTATGGGGTGTAAAGCTGGTTCGCCTCCCCGTGGTGCACCCTGGGTAACTCTAAATAAACCAGCAAATACTGGTGGTCTGACAAATAAACAGACCAACAGGACACAAACTATAATCTATAGACTGTGTGTGTATGTATTTGTGGTATATAGTGTGCGGCAGGAAAATGGATGTGCAATGTGCATGTGAGAGATATTTATCTGCTGTCCATACATACATGCTACAGACATAGTGCTGTGATGTTACAATAATAATTAGTGCACCAATCACTAATATCTACTGAGACCTTATAAAATGTGAAGTTGTGGGTACTGTGAAAAAATTAATCGCATCATTAGGGATTTTCACAATGGCGTATTTTTTAAACACTCTATCTACATATAAAGCGATTGTTCTGACATGCATGTGAAATGTAATCAAATACACTGCTTTAATGTCAAATTACTTAGTGATCAGGAGTTCTTCCTCAACGTCGCGAAAATTGCTGCCAACCATCTGTTCTGATCGCATAAAACCTCGGGTCGGTGGAAACCAGTTGCTGTAGTAGGCCACGCCTATTTTGCGCATGCACATACACAGGGCAGTTTCTAGGGAATTTTGCCAACAGGGCGAACAATACAAAAGCGCCCCCCTTCATGCCCCCCATTCACGTTTAAAGAGGACTAGAGTTGAGCGAACACCTGGATGTTCGGGTTCGAGAAGTTCGGCCGAACTTCCCGGAAATGTTCGGGTTCGGGATCCCAACCCGACCCGAACTTCGTCCCGAACCCGAACCCCATTGATCCGAACTTTTCGGCACTAAAAAGGCTGTAAAACAGCCCAGGAAAGAGCTAGAGGGCTGCAAAAGGCAGCAACATGTAGGTAGATCCCCTGCAAACAAATGTGGATAGGGAAATGAATTAAAATAAAAATAAAATAAATAAAAATTAACCAATATCAATTGGAGAGAGGTCCCATAGCAGAGAATCTGGCTTCATGTCAGCAGAGAATCAGTCTTCATGCCATAGCAGAGAATCTGGCTTCACGTCACCCACCACTGTAACAGTCCATAGTCATATATTTAGGCCCCGGCACCCAGGCAGAGGAGAGAGGTCCCGTAACAGAGAATCTGGCTTCATGTCAGCAGAGAATCAGTCTGCATGTCATAGCAGAGAATCAGGCTTCACGTCACCCACCACTGTAACAGTCCATTGTCATATATTTAGGCCCAGGCACCCAGGCAGAGGAGAGAGGTCCCGTAACAGAGAATCTGGCTTCATGTCAGCAGAGAATCAGTCTTCATGTCATAGCAGAGAATCAGGCTTCACGTCACCCAACACTGGAACAGTCCATTGTCAGATATTTAGACCCAGGCACCCAGGCAGAGGAGAGAGGTCCCGTAACAGAGAATCTGGCTTCATGTCAGCAGAGAATCAGTCTGCATGTCATAGCAGAGAATCAGGCTTCACGTCACCCAACACTGGAACAGTCCATTGTCACATATTTAGGCCCAGGCACCCAGACAGAGGAGAGAGGTCCCATAACAGAGATTCAGGCTTCATGTCAGCAGAGAATCAGGCTTCACGTTACCCACCACTGGAACAGGCCACTGTCAGATATTTTTAGGCCCCGGCACCCAGACAGAGGAGAGAGGTCCCATAACAGAGATTCAGGCTTCATGTCAGCAGAGAATCAGTCTTCATGTCATAGCAGAGAATCAGGCTTCACGTCACCCACCACTGGAACAGGCCACTGTCAGATATTTTTAGGCCCCGGCACCCAGACAGAGGAGAGGTTCATTCAACTTTGGGTTGCCCTGCAATATAATGGTAAAATGAAAATAAAAATAGTATTGAATGAGGAAGTGCCCTGGAGTACAATAATATATTGTTATGGGGAGGTAGTTAATGTCTAATCTGCACAAGGGATGGACAGGTCCTGTGGGATCCATGCCTGGTTCATTTTTATGAACGTCAGCTTGTCCACATTGGCTGTAGACAGGCGGCTGCGTTTGTCTGTAATGACGCCCCCTGCCGTGCTGAATACACGTTCAGACAAAACGCTGGCCGCCAGGCAGGCCAGCACCTCCAAGGCATAAAAGGCTAGCTCTGGCCACGTGGACAATTTGGAGACCCAGAAGTTGAATGGGGCCGAACAATCAGTCAGTACGTGGAGGGGTGTGCACAGGTACTGTTCCACCATGTTATTGAAATGTTGCCTCCTGCTAACACGTTCCGTATCAGGTGGTGGTGCAGTTAGCTGTGGCGTGGTGACAAAACTTTTCCACATCTCTGCCATGCTAACCCTGCCCTCAGAGGAGCTGGCCGTGACACAGCTGCGTTGGCGACCTCTTGCTCCTCCTCTGCCTTCGCCTTGGGCTTCCACTTGTTCCCCTGTGACATTTGGGAATGCTCTCAGTAGCGCGTCTACCAACGTGCGCTTGTACTCGCGCATCTTACTATCACGCTCCAGTGCATGAAGTAAGGTGGGCACATTGTCTTTGTACCGTGGATCCAGCAGGGTGGCAACCCAGTAGTCCGCACACGTTAAAATGTGGGCAACTCTGCTGTCGTTGCGCAGGCACTGCAGCATGCAGTCGCTCATGTGTGCCAGGCTGCCCAGAGGTAAGGACAAGCTGTGCTCTGTGGGAGGCGTATCGTCATCGTCCTGCGTTTCCCCCCAGCCACGCACCAGTGATGGGCCCGAGCTGCGTTGGGTGCCAGCCCGCTGTGAACCTGCTTCATCCTCATCCTCCTCCACCTCCTCCTCATCCTCGTCCTCCTCGTCCTCCTCGTCCTCCAGTAGTGGGCCCTGTCTGGCCACATTTGTACCTGGCCTCTGCTGTTGAAAAAAACCTCCCTCTGAGTCACTTCGAAGAGACTGGCCTGAAAGTGCTAAAAATGACCCCTCTTCCTCCTCCTCCTCCTGGGCCACCTCCTCTTCCATCATCGCCCTAAGTGTTTTCTCAAGGAGACATAGAAGTGGTATTGTAATGCTGATAACGGCGTCATCGCCACTGGCCATGTTGGTGGAGTACTCGAAACAGCGCAACAGGGCACACAGGTCTCGCATGGAGGCCCAGTCATTGGTGGTGAAGTGGGGCTGATCCGCAGTGCGATTGACCCGTGCGTGCTGCAACTGAAACTCCACTATGGCCTGCTGCTGCTCGCACAGTCTGTCCAGCATGTGCAAGGTGGAGTTCCACCTGGTGGGCACGTCGCATATGAGGCGGTGAGCGGGAAGGCCAAAGTTACGCTGTAGCGCAGACAGGCGAGCAGCGGCAGGATGTGAACGCCGGAAGCGCGAACAGACTTTATGCAGCAGCTCTGACATGTCGGGGTAGTTGTGAATGAACTTCTGCACCACCAAATTCACCACATGCGCCAGGCAAGGGATGTGCGTCAAACCGGCTAGTCCCAGAGCTGCAACGAGATTTCGCCCATTATCGCACACCACCAGGCCAGGCTTGAGGCTCACTGGCAGCAACCACTCGTCGGTCTGTTGTTCTATACCCCGCCACAACTCCTGTGCGGTGTGGGGCCTGTCCCCCAAACATATGAGTTTCAGAACGGCCTGCTGACGTTTACCCCGGGCTGTGCTGAAGTTGGTGGTGAAGGTGTGTGGCTGACTGGATGAGCAGGTGGAAGAAGAGGAGGAGGAAGCTGAGTAGGAGGAGGAGGAGACAGGAGGCAAAGAATGTTGCCCTGCGATCCTTCGCGGCGGAAGGACGTGCGCCAAACAGCTCTCCGCCTGGGGCCCAGCCGCCACTACATTTACCCAGTGTGCAGTTAGGGAGATATAGCGTCCCTGGCCGTGCTTACTGGTCCACGTATCTGTGGTTAGGTGGACCTTGCCACAGATGGCGTTGCGCAGTGCACACTTGATTTTATCGGATACTTGGTTGTGCAGGGAAGGCACGGCTCTCTTGGAGAAGTAGTGGCGGCTGGGAACAACATACTGTGGGACAGCAAGCGACATGAGCTGTTTGAAGCTGTCTGTGTCCACCAGCCTAAATGACAGCATTTCATAGGCCAGTAGTTTAGAAATGCTGGCATTCAGGGCCAGGGATCGAGGGTGGCTAGGTGGGAATTTACGCTTTCTCTCAAATGTTTG
The DNA here is from genome assembly GCF_905171765.1 of Bufo bufo. NCBI lineage: Eukaryota > Metazoa > Chordata > Amphibia > Anura > Bufonidae > Bufo > Bufo bufo. Next base: position 112,657,278 of record NC_053395.1, on the reverse strand, counting down.
TGAGATTGAGAGCTGAACGCTGCCGTGTGACATGGTTGAGATGTTGGTGACGGAGGTGGTGGTGTTGGTGGTACATCCCATGTTTGCTGGGCGGCAGGTGCCAACGTTCCTCCAGAGGCGGAGGAAGAGGCCGAGGCGGCGGCAGCAGCAGAAGAGGCCGAGGCGGCGGCAGCAGCAGAAGAGGCCGAGGCGGCAGCAGCAGAAGAGGTAGCAGGGGGAGCCTGAGTGACTTCCTTGTTTTTAAGGTCTTCACTCCACTGCAGTTCATGCTTTGAATGCAGGTGCCTGGTCATGCAGGTTGTGCTAAGGTTCAGAACGCTAATGCCTCGCTTCAGGCTCTGATGGCACAGCGTGCAAACCACTCGGGTCTTGTCGTCAGCACATTGTTTGAAGAAGTGCCATGCCAGGGAACTCCTTGAAGCTGCCTTTGGGGTGCTCGGTCCCAGATGGCGGCGGTCAGTAGCAGGCGGAGTCTCTTGGCGGCGGGTGTTCTGCTTTTGCCCACTGCTCCCTCTTTGTCTTTTGCTACGCTGTTGGCTCGCCACTGCCTCTTCCTCCGAACTGTGAAAGTCAGTGGCACGACCTTCATTCCATGTGGGGTCTAGGACCTCATCGTCCCCTGAATCGTCTTCCACCCAGTCTTGATCCCTGACCTCCTGTTCAGTCTGCACACTGCAGAAAGACGCAGCAGTTGGCACCTGTGTTTCGTCATCATCAGAGACGTGCTGAGGTGGTATTCCCATGTCCTCATTATCAAGAAACATAAGTGGTTGTGCGTTAGTGCATTCTATCTCTTCCACCCCTGGGGAAGGGCTAGGTGGATGCCCTTGGGAAACCCTGGCAGCAGAGTCTTCAAACAGCATAAGAGACTGCTGCATAACTTGAGGCTCAGACAGTTTCCCTGATATGCATGGGGGTGATGTGACAGACTGATGGGCTTGGTTTTCATGCGCCATCTGTGCGCTTTCTGCAGAAGACTGGGTGGGAGATAATGTGAACGTGCTGGATGCACTGTCGGCCACCCAATTGACTAATGCCTGTACCTGCTCAGGCCTTACCATCCTTAGACCGGCATTGGGCCCCACCAAATATGGCTGTAAATTCTGGCGGCTACTGGGACCTGAAGTAGTTGGTACACTAGGACGTGTGGCTGTGGCAGAACGGCCACGTCCTCTCCCAGCACCAGAGGGTCCACTAACACCACCACGACCATGTCCGCGTCCGCGTCCCTTACTAGATGTTTTCCTCATTGTTACCGTTCACCACAATAAGAAAAATATTATTCGGGCCAATGTATTGAATTCAAATTCAGGCCTTTTTTTACAGACACCTAACACTATCTGGCTATCTATTTAGGTACCGTATTACACTAATACAGGCACACCAGTAATGACAGATTTAGCTGAATACAAATTTGAGGCCTATTATTTAGGCGCTGGGTGACAGGTATACGTTTACGGACAGAATTAGACTTGGATCTGCACTGTAGCGTGTGTGTGAAGTTCTTGAGAATTACCCTATTAGCACCTTGAATCTAATATACCCTTTTAGAAATAGATTTAAAGTAGGCCTGATACAGCAGAAACCACACATTTTGAGAATTGCAAAATTGGGAATTGTTTTTCAACCCAGAACAAAAACTGTGCTTTGACGGACACTAAAAATAACTTGACCAGCTAAAACAGTAATGACAGATGTGGATGAATATAAATGTGAGGCCTATTTTTTAGGCACTGGGTGACAGGCTCAACTTGCCCCTGATGTAGTATATGGCCAAAAAATAACCACACTATTGATGGTTAAATGCACTTTGTGACAGGCTCAACTTGCCCCTGATGTAGTATATAGCCAAAAAATAACCACACTATTGATGGTTAAATGCACTTAGGTGACAGGCTTAGCTTGCCCCTGATGTAGTATATGGCCAAAAAATAACCACACTATTGATGGTTAAATGCACTTGATGAAAGCTTGACCCTGATGTAGGATATAGCAAAAAATAACCACACTATTGTTGGTTAAATGTACTTGGTGGCAGCTTGTGCTGGCGCACAAGCAAGCCACAAAATGGCCACCGATCACCCCAGAAAAAAGTGACTGAAAAACGCTCTGGGCAGCCTAAAAACACTGAGCAATTGAATAACAGCAGTTCAATGGTCCACAGCTGTAGATCGATCACTGAATGAAGTCTTTTTGAGGAGTTAATCACTGCCTAATCTCGCCCTAACGTCGCAGCTGCAACCTCTCCCTACACTTGTATCAGCAGAGTGACGTGCAGCGCTACGTGACCCAAGCTTATATAGAGGCTGGGTCACATGCTGCACTGGCCAATCACAGCCATGCCAATAGTAGGCATGGCTGTGATGGCCTCTTGGGGCAAGTAGTATGATGCTTGTTGATTTGCTGCTTTGCAGCCTTTCAAAAAGCGCCAAGAAAGCGCCGAACACCGAACTCGAACCCAGACTTTTATGAAAATGTTCGGGTTCGGGTCCGTGTCACGGACACCCCAAAATTCGGTACGAACCCGAACTATACAGTTCGGGTTCGCTCATCCCTAAAGAGGACCTTTCATGGGTCCCAACATTGCAAGATAACCATCAGGCTGTGTAGAGCAATTACCATACAGCGCGTGGAATATACCGGGGGCCAGAGCAGGCGAACGGAGCGGCGCCCAGGGATAATAGTGAGTGTAGTGAGATCCCTGGGCACCGCTCTACGTGGCCAGATAGTTATCTTGCAATGTTGGCACCCATGAAAGGTCCTCTTTAAGTCTCCACAGATCTCAGTTTGGTCACTTTCCTTTTCTTTTCAGTTTGTTTACCCATACCTCTTACATCCAGTGATGTCTTCTTTTGATGTAGATGTTGCTTCCCTCTTCCTCATCTTCTCCTTTCAGACCTTCAGACCAAACCATCATTTTTCAGCCATAATTCGTCTCTGCAGTTTGACCAAAAATTTTTTTACTACTTTTCCATCATCCTCCCATCTTCTGGACAAATCATCCTACTACCCCCAATACTGTGCCGCTGTGCTCCCCAATACTATACTGCAGAAACCGATAAACCCCCTGATACAGAGCACCACATATAAAATGCAAAGTACCATGCAGAGCCCCCCATAAAAAATACCCCTTCTTTGTGGCCTCAGTAGAAGCCTCCATAGTGCCATCCAATAATGTGCCTGTAAGAAGTGCCCCCATAGATGCCCCCCAATAATGTGCCAGTAAGAGCCCCCATAGATGCTCCCAATAATGTGCCAGTAAGTGCCCCATAGATGCCCCCAATAATGTGCCAGTAAGGGCCCCCATAGATGCCCCCCAATAATGTGCCAGTAAGTGCCCCCATAGATGCCCCCCAATAATGTGCCAGCAAGTGTCCCCATAGTTGCCCCCCAATAATGAGCCAGTAAGTGCCCCCATAGATGCCCCCCAATAATGTGCCAGTAAGTGCCCCTATAGATGCCCTCCAATAATGTGCCAGTAAGTGCCCCATAGATGCCCCCCAATAATGTTCCAGTAAGTGACCCCATAGATGCCCCCCAATAATGTGCCAGTAAGTGCCCCCATAGATGCCGTTCAATCATGTGCAAGTTGGAAGTGCCTCTCCATGCCCCCCAATCATGTGCCACAAGTATTGGCCCGTATAAAAAAAATAAACACTTCTACTTACCTCCATGTCAGCGATGCGATGAAGGCCTCTCCCGGCCTGTGTCCCACGCAGTACAGCTCAGGCGGCACGATGACGTCATCGCGCCGCCTGCATCGGCCTTTAATAGGCTGCTGGCCAACAGGGAAGGGACACGCCTCTCCCTCCCCTGCCGCAGCACAGCCATCTGTATCGCTCTCCTGAGGACGGCGATACAGATGACTGTGGAGATGAGCGCTTCCGAAGCGCTAATCCCCCTAGCCGCTCTCCGCCCTGACTCTAATTATATTCTAAGGGGGGAGGGGGGCGGCAATTGACCCGTTGCCTCCCCCCTGCATCGCCAGTGTGACCAGTGCCCCTCTTTGACTTGCGCCCCGTGCGGTGGCACCCCTCGCCTGGCCCTAGAAACGGCCCTGCGCATATGCGGAAATTACATTCCCGATATTTTGCAATGAAAATAATAATGAATGGAGATCGCAAATTCGCATAATACATCTGGTATGTCACTGTCCATGTTGTGGGACTATTTGTGCACTTCTAGTAAGTATTTGGTGGCTGCAAATATGACCTGAAAGTTTTGCCTGCCATTAAAGTGAATGGGGCCCGCCGCGAACTTGCGTTTCACGAACATTTAATCGCGTTCGCGAATCGTCCCAGGCAATGTTCGTCCATCACTACCCTCAATCAGTATTTGGTGGAAACAGGTATATAGCACCCCTCAATCAGTATTTGGCGGAAACGGGTATATAGCACACCTCAATCAGTATTTGTCGGAAACGGGTATATCGCACCCATCAAACAGTATTTTGTGGAAGCAGGTGTATCGCAGCCCTCAATCAGTATTTGGTGGAAGAAGGTATGCAGCAATAGCACCCCTCAATCAGCATTTTGTGTAAGAAGATATATGGCACCCCTCATTCAGTATTTGGCGGAAACAAGTATATAGCATCCCTCAATCAGTATTTGGCGAAAACAGATATATAGCACCCTTCAATCAGTATTTGGCGGAAACTGGTATATGGCACCCTTCAATTAGTATTTGGCGGAAACAGGTATATGGCACCCCTCAATCAGTATTTTGTGGAAGCAAGTATATCGCAGTCCTCAATCAGTATTTTGCGTAAGAAGGTATATTGCGCCCCTCAATCAGTCTTGAAACCACGGGCGTATCTAGATTCCACTCGGTCACGAGGGGAATAAAGACAAAAAGAGGTGTAGGGGGTGCACAATAGGATAGTACATCCAACACAAATATAAATTGATTGGAGGACAAAGGTGCTCACCTTTTAGGGTTGTGCTAATGATAGGCACAACACTATTGTAGACTTGTGAAATTATAGACCCTTTTTTCGAGGACTGCAGCCGCAGAAAGAGTTTCTTTGGGATCAGATGCCCAATCCCCCAAAGGATACTTGTAGGAAAGGAAGTTCTGGTCAGGCGCAAAATCACTGGTGGAGCAGGTCTTTAGAGATCAAATCTTCATTTCATAGATACCGTATATACATGAAACAATGTGTTTCGGGGCTTAAAACGTCCCCTTCATCAGGTTATTAAGTAAACTTAATAACCTGATGAAGGGGACATTTTGAGCCACGAAACGCGTTGTTTTATGTATTTACGGTTTCTATGAAATAAAGAAGATTTGATCTCTAAAGACCTGCTCCACCAGTGATTTTGCGCCTGACCAGAACTTCCTTTCCCTCAATCAGTATTTGGCGGAAACAGGTATATAGCACCCCTCAATCACTATTTGGCGAAAACAGGTATATAGCACCCCTCAATCAGGATTTGGCGGAAACAGGTGTATGGCACCCCTCAATCAGTATTTTGCGGAAGCAGGTGTATCGCAGCCCTCAATCAGTATTTGGTGGAAGAAGGTATGGTATATAGCAATAGCACCCCTCAATCAGTATTTGGCGGAAACAGATATCTAGCACCCCTCGATCAGTATTTTGTGGAAGCAGGTGTATCCCAGCCTTCAATCAGTATTTGGTGGAAGAAGGTATATAGCAATAGCACCCCTCAATCAGTATTTTGTGGAAGAAGTTATATGGCACCCTTCAATCAGGATTTGGCGGAAACAGGTATATAGCACCCCTCAATCAGTTTTTGGCGGAAACATGTATATAGCACCCCTCAATCAGTATTTACGGAAACAGGTATATGGCACCCCTCAACCAGTATTTTGTGGAAGCAGGTGTATCGCAGCCCTCAATCAGTATTTGGTGGAGGAAGGTATATAGCTATAGCACCCCTTAATCAGTATTTTGTGGAAGAAGGTATATGGCAACCCTCAATCAGTATTTGGCAGAAAAAGGTATATAGCACCCCTCAATCAGTATTTGGCAGAAAAAGGTATATAGCACCCCTCAATCAGGATTTTGTGGAAGAAGGTATATGGCAGCCCTCAAACAGTTTTTTTGGGGGCAACAGGTATATCACACCCATTGCAATTAGTTACTCCAATAGCTTTTGTCCCTCTATCTAGCTGCGGTATCACAGCAGAACCGCACACAATTTCTGCACAATACAAATACACTATAATATAATTTATATTTTAGAAAGTATATTAGAAGTATATCACACTCCTTTATATCACACCTATCGATAGCCCACCTATACCAGTCCTTAAAAGGACTTTTGTGGCCCTATTAGCTAGTGTTTGGTGTCCTTAACTGTCCCTGCTCCAAAATGCAACCTCTCCCTACACTGGCAAAACACATAATGTAAAATGGCTGCCAGATCGGGTTCTGTTATAGGGTTGGGGGGGTGTCCATGTGCTGAAATGTCTCAATTGGCTCTCCTGTCCCACCTGATGGATGTGTCATGGGTCAAAGTTCGACGCCATGCAAAAAAATATGGCGCGTGCGAATATCGCCATATGTTTGCATGTTTGGCGAATCGCAAATGAGCAAAGTTCGCTGCGAAACGACCACCGGGCGAACCGCAAGGCCATCTCTACATAGGATGTCCTTATAGTAATTGAGCTTATTATCCATCTCAGCAGGTGTAAGATAGGCCCCCATTTTGGATCAGTAGCGAGGGTCTAATATCGTGGAGAACCAGTAGTCATCCCTCTGCCTAATGGGCTGTCACTACGCAAGCGACTCAGCATACAGTACAGACCAAAAGTTTGGACACACCTTCTCATTCAAAGAGTTTTCTTTATTTTCATGACTATGAAAATTGTAGATTCACACTGAAGGCATCAAAACTATGAATTAACACATGTGGAATTATATACATAACAAACAAGTGTGAAACAACTGAAAATATGTCATATTCTAGGTTCTTCAAAGTAGCCAGCTTTTGCTTTGATTACTGCTTTGCACACTCTTGGCATTCTCTTGATGAGCTTCAAGAGGTAGTCCCCTGAAATGTACTCTGTCAGGTTTAATAAGTGGGATTTCTTGCCTTATAAATGGGGTTGGGACCATTAGTTGCGTTGAGGAGAAGTCAGGTGGATACACAGCTGATAGTCCTACTGAATAGACTGTTAGAATTTGTATTATGGCAAGAAAAAAGCAGCTAAGTAAAGAAAAACGAGTGGCCATCATTACTTTGAGAAATGAAGGTCAGTCAGTCAGCCGAAAAATTGGGAAAACTTTGAAAGTAAGGGCTATTTGACCATGAAGGAGAGTGATGGGGTGCTGCGCCAGATGACCTGGCCTTCACAGTCACCGGACATGAACCCAATCGAGATGGTTTGGGGTGAGCTGGACCGCAGAGTGAAGGCAAAAGGGCCAACAAGTGCTAAGCATCTCTGGGAATTCCTTCAAGACTGTTGGAAGACCATTTCAGGGGACTACCTCTTGAAGCTCATCAAGAGAATGCCAAGAGTGTGCAAAGCAGTAATCAAAGCAAAAGGTGGCTACTTTGAAGAACCTAGAATATGACATATTTTCAGTTGTTTCACACTTGTTTGTTATGTATATAATTCCACATGTGTTAATTCATAGTTTTGATGCCTTCATAGTCATGAAAATAAAGAAAACTCTTTGAATGAGAAGGTGTGTCCAAACTTTTTGTCTGTACTGTACATCTGGCCATATGCACAAAGGACTCGGAGGGACTCTGTGCGTCCATCTCCACTGCATACCGGCATGGTCTGTTGGGGTCATTTGCCTGGCCTTCCTCATCACCCTGCAGCTTCTCCTGCTCCTCTCCTGTTGCTTGTGTAGATAAACCACTATTATTGTATACTTTTCCTAGGCATTAATGTACTCCTCCTCTTCGTACTCCTCCGCCAGTTCAGTCCTAACGGGACTCAGGTGGCCGTAAGATTTAGGCACCATGTCTCCTGTCCCCTGGCCAGCCATATTTATCAGCATCTGCTCCCGGATGTGAAGGAGTGGAATGACATCATTCATCCCATAGTCCTGACGACTGACAATTAAAGTGGCCTCCTCAAAGGGTCTGAGCAAACGGCAGGTGTCACGCATGAGCTGACACTATATAATGTTGAAGTTACACAGAGGGGTACCTATTAAAATAGACAGTAATACCTCCAAAAATAGTTATTACTTTACATTCCCAATATGTCTACTTCATGTTTGTATCATTTTGTGAATTACATCTTATTTTTTGGGGACGTTATAAGGCTTAAAAGTTTAGAAGCAAATCTTGAAATTTTTCAGAAAATTTCCAAAACCCACTTTTTAAGGACCAGTTCAGGTCTGAAGTCATTTTGTGAGGCTTACATAATAGAAACCACCCAAAAATGACCCCATTTTAGAAACTACACCATCCCCTCAAGGTATTCAAAACTGATTCTACAAACTTAGTTAACCCTTTAGGTGTTCCACAAGAAATAAAGGAAAATGGAGATGAAATTTCAGAATTTCACTTTTTTGGCAGATTTTCCATTTGAATCCATTTTTTTCCAGTAACAAAGCAAGGGTTAATAGCCAAATAAAACTCAATATTCATTGCCCTGATTCTGTAGATTACAGAAACACCCCATTTGTGATCGTAAACTGTTGTACGGGCACACAGCAGGGCGCACAAGGAAAGGAATGCCATATGGTTTTTGGAGGGCCATGTCACATTTGAAGATCCACTGATGCACCCCTAGAGTAGAAACTCCAAAAAATGACCCCATTTTAGAAACTACAGGATAAGGTGGCAGTTTTGTTGGTACTATTTTAGAGTATATATGATTTTTTTGTTGCTCTATATTACACTTTCTGTGAGACAAGGTAACAAAAAATAGCTGTTTTGGCACCATTTTTATTTTTTTGTTATTTACAATGTTCATCTGACAGGTTAGATCATGTGGTATTTTTATAGAACAGATTGTTCCGGATGCGACAATACCAAATATGACAACTTTTTTTGGTTGTTTGTTTCAGTTTTACATAATAAAGCATTTTTGAAAAAAAATATTTCGTAGTGTCTCTATATTCTGAAAGCCATATATATATATATATATATATATATATATATATATTTATTTATTTATTTATTTATTTTTTTTGGGCGACTGTCTTAGGCAGGGTCTAATTTTTTGCGGGATGATGGATAGATTGGTATGATTTTTGGGTGTGTATGACTTTTTGGTCGCTTGATATTACACTTTTTGTGATTTTACACTTTTTTTTTTTTACAGTGTTCATCTGAGGGGTTAGGTCATGTGATATTTTTAGACAGCAGATTATTACGGAGGCAGCAATAACTAATATGTATACTTTTTAAATTTATTAAAGTTTTACACAATAAGCGCATTTTTGAAACCAAAAAAATCGTGTTTTAATATCTCCATATCCTTAGAGCCATTTTTTTTTTTTGGGCGATTGTCTTAGGTATAGAGATGTCGCGAACATAAAATTTTCCGTTCGTGAACGGCGAACGCGAATTTCCGCAAATGTTCGCGGACGGGCGAACCGGGCCAACCGCCATAGACTTCAATAGGCAGGCGAATTTTGAAAACCCGCAGGGACTCTTTCTGGCCACAATAGTGATGGAAAAGTTGTTTTAAGGGGACTAACACCTGGACTGTGGCATGCCGGAGAGGGATCCATGGAAAATTACATAGTTGACGCAGAGTCGGGTTTTAATCCATAAAGGGCATAAATCACCTAACATTCCTAAATTGTTTGGAATAACGTGCTTTAAAACATCAGGTATGATGTTGTATCGATCAGGTAGTGTAAGGGTTACTTCACTTGGTAATTGATAATGTAGACGCACTAATCCAAAATATGTTTACTGCCTATATAAAGTACGCTAAAACAGTTTATTTATTAATTATAAAAATTCTCCACATAAATAGGCTTGGTAGGGTGAATAGGAATGTCTCAGACTACATAATGCTGATCCCTAGAAACACCCTAACACTAGAACTCCTTCATGTTAGGAGTAAATTTGATTGGTGTAGTTCCTCTGCCAATCACTAGGAGCGTGATGCACATAAAACATGCCAGGGTTGTAGACACTTAGTGGCTATGTGATATCTATCTGCCTGGATGATCAAGTATATATCGTAGCATACAACCTCCTTTATGCTAGGAGGATATGCACTAGATATGATGATCCAAGGAAGATCTCAGGTGGCACTATGTGTAATGGCCAACCCTAAACAGATCGCTTCCTGCAGAGGAATAAACCTATAAGGCTCTAGATGTAACGACGAGAGTCAGTCTGCGTATGTAACACTGCAGAAATGCTTTGCTCGACGCGTTTCCCTATCCAACTGTATGTTGGTTCATCAGGAGCAAACCTCTAAGTCCCCTGTTATCAATGGATATTGCCACCCTAACGCTGGGTGTGCAATAAGCGGCAGAGAACTTAGGAAAATTACTGACTAGAAATGTGCTGCACGTCACTGATGTCGTGCTTGCAGCAATGAGCCTCCGGCATGTATTGGCCGTGACGCGCGCGTAGCGCAAACTTGTTTAAATGGAGGACACTCCTCCCATCTGTATGACAAACCCCCAGCAAGCATCCAATAGAAGATAGACATGCCGCATGGCTATGCCCACTAGTCACGTCATCACCAGGTGACACGCGATCCATTTTATCGTCAGACTGAAGGCTGACAAAATGCTGGCACCGCCCACCCATTGACGTCACTTGTAAGTGGGAGGATGAATTGATGACGTGTACTCCGTCTGCCTCCAGTATATTGGTCAACATAGTAAGAGGGAGGAGTTGTTAAAGGTCCGTGATGCACGCTTGAGTCACCTAATAAGCGGGGACAAAAAGGCTAAACAGATACATGTAACAATCAGATGTACCTAGTGATGTCAAAAGAGACCAATTGAGGTTCCCCATGAAAAATCATGATGTAATTAATTGAAAAGGTATAAGGGATATATATATTATAGAGTGGCACTTAGAAACCATGGATACACAGATCAAGGACCCATAAGGCATTGATATATTCAAATTTGATACCATGGATATCAAAAACTGGAGAGAAGAGACATTCCTATTCGAAGGACAGTATATCATTTAGGAGCAAGGAGTAACATTGAACAAAGCTGGTATTAAACAGAAAATGTTCATTCAATGAAGCATGCATATGAAATTGCGTCATTAAGGCCCTTAGGCTTCACAGTGTTTAGGGTGAAAATCCACTGTGCCTCTTTCCTTAGGAGCAGTGTATCAATGTCACCTGCCCTGGGTGGTGGCCTGACATGTTCTAAACACTTTTGTTTTGATATAACCTGTGGGGTCTATCTCAATTGCAAGATCCAAAAAAGGTGATCCATTTTTCATAAATTTCTGATGTAAAAAACAGACCCAAAGAGTTGACATTCAATCTTGATACAAAGTCCGACAAGCTCTTCTTCGTACCCTTCCACAAGATGAAAATGTCATCAATGAACCTCATCCATAATAAAATGGACCAGGTCCACTGTTCCATCTCCTCGTTAAAGACAACCTCTCTCTCTCCCACCAGCCCAGGTAGAGGTTAGCAAAGGTAGGGGCACAAGGACTACCCATTGCCACCCCCCTGAGCTGGCGGTTAGGAGAACGGTCAAACAAGAAGATGTTATGGTGCAGAATAAAATTCAACAGTGTGATCACCAGTTCATTATGTTCATAAAACTGAGACCCTCTCTCCAGTAGAAATGCATGGGCTGCCTCACAGCCCTGTTGATGCGGAATTGAGCTATATAAAGCTTCATCATCCAAACTGGCGAGTAGGGTATCATTGTCACATCTAATGTCGTTCAGTCTCTTCAAAACATCCATAGAGTCCCTAACAAAAGATGGTAGGCTAGATACAAATGGCCTCAATACTCTGTCAACATATATACTGATTCTTTCAGTGAGGCTACCAATGCCCGACACTATCGGCCTTCCCTTCAAAGGGTCAGTCCCCTTATGTATTTTAGGCAGACTGTAAAAGGCCGGTAGTGTTGGGTAGGTGGGCAAAAGGTAAGCTAGTTCGCTTGCACTTATCAATTTGCGCCACTGAACATAATGAACTGGTGATCACACTGTTGAATTTTATTCTGCACCATAACATCTTTTTGTTTGACCGTTCTCTCTACCGCCAGCCTAGGGGGGTGGCAATGGGTAGTCCTTGTGCCCCTACTTTTGCTAACCTCTACCTGGGCTGGTGTGAGAGAGAGGTTGTCTTTAACGAGGAGATGGAACAGTGGACCTCGTCCATTTTATTATGGATGAGGTTCATTGATGACATTTTCATCTTGTGGAAGGGTACGAAGAAGAGCTTGTCGGACTTTGTATCAAGATTGAATGTCAACTCTTTGGGTCTGTTTTTTACATCAGAAATTTATGAAAAACGGATCACCTTTTTGGATCTTGCAATTGAGATTGACCCCTCAGGTTATATTGAAACAAAATTTTTTCGTAAACCCACGGCCACTAATGCCCTCTTGAGATGGGAGAGTGGACATCCTTACCCACTCAAGAAGGGCATCCCTAAGGGACAATACCTTAGAATGAGACGCAATTGTTCTCAGTGGTCAGACTTTAAGGCTTCGGCTGATGACCTTAAGAAACGGTTTACGGAGAAGGGTTATCCTAAACCTGTTTTGAAGGAAGCATATCAACATGCAGCAGCATGTGATAGAGAACAACTCCTGCATCCTAGAAATAGAACATCTAATGATGCTCAGGTACGGATAATTGGCACTTTTGATACAGCAAGTAGAGAGATGCGTGCGTTGCTTACCGAATACTGGGACATTTTAAAAACTGATCCGGATGTGGGACATCTTGTGGGCAGTTATCCCATGATTACTTACCGGCGTGGTTGTAATATTAGGGACAAATTGGTCCACAGCGCCTTTAATACCCCTAGAGATGTGACTTGGCTGGGGGCCAATGGACCTAATGGCACATACAAGTGTGGTAATTGCATAGCATGCAAAGCAATCTTGAAAAGCATTAAATTTAAGAGCTCGGCCACAGGACATGAATATTCCATTAAATCCTTCATTAACTGTAGGACAGTTGGGGTAGTATACCTGGCGACCTGCGTGTGTGGTTCACAATACGTAGGGAAAACGAAACGGGAATTTAGAAGGCGCATAGGTGAGCATCTCTTAAAAATTAAAAACTCTGGAGATACCCCTATTGCACAACATGTGGCCATTTGTCATCCGGGCATTATGGACTGCTTCAAATTCCAAGGAATAGAACATGTCAGGCCACCACCCAGGGGAGGTGACATTGATACACTGCTCCTAAGGAAAGAGGCACAATGGATTTTCACCCTAAACACTGTGAAGCCTAAGGGCCTTAATGACGCAATTTCATATGCATGCTTCATTGAATGAACATTTTCTGTTTAATACCAGCTTTGTTCAATGTTACTCCTTGCTCCTAAATTATATACTGTCCTTCGAATAGGAATATCTCTTCTCTCCAGTTTTTGATATCCATGGTACCAAATTTGAATATATTAATGCCTTATGGGTCCTTGATCTGTGTATCCATGGTTTCTAAGTGCCACTCTATAATATATATATCCCTTATACCTTTTCTATTAATTCCATCGTGATTTTTCATGGGGAACCTCAATTGGTCTCTTTTGACATCACTAGGTACATCTGATTGTTACATGTATCTGTTTAGCCTTTTTGTCCCCGCTTATTAGGTGACTCAAGCGTGCGTCACGGACCTTTAACAACTCCTCCCTCTTACTATGTTGACCAATATACCGGAGGCAGACGGAATACACGTCATCAATTCATCCTCCCACTTACAAGTGACGTCAATGGGTGGGCGGTGCCAGCATTTTGTCAGCCTTCAGTCTGACGATACAATGGATCGCGTGTCACCTGGTGATGACGTGACTAGTGGGCGTAGCCATGCGGCGTGTCTATCTTCTATTGGATGCTTGCTGGGGGTTTGTCATACAGATGGGAGGAGTGTCCTCCATTTAAACAAGTTTGTGCTACGCGTGCGTCACGGCCAATACATGCCGGAGGCTCATTGCTGCACGCACGACATCAGTGGTGTGCAGCACATTTCTAGTCAGTAATTTTCCTAAGTTCTCTGCCGCTTATTGCACACCCAGCGTTAGGGTGGCAATATCCATTGATAACAGGGGACTTAGAGGTTTGCTCCTGATGAACCAACATACAGTTGGATAGGGAAACGCGTCGAGCAAAGCATTTCTGCAGTGTTACATATGCAGACTGACTCTCGTCGTTACATCTAGAGCCTTATAGGTTTATTCCTCTGCAGGAAGCGATCTGTTTAGGGTTGGCCATTACACATAGTGCCACCTGAGATCTTCCTTGGATCATCATATCTAGTGCATATCCTCCTAGCATAAAGGAGGTTGTATGCTATGATATATACTTGATCATCCAGGCAGATAGATATCACATAGCCACTAAGGGTCTACAGCAATCAAATTTACTCCTAACATGAAGGAGTTCTTGTGTTAGGGTGTTTCTAGGGATCAGCATTATGTAGTCTGAGACATTCCTATTCACCCTACCAAGCCTATTTATGTGGAGAATTTTTATAATTAATAAATAAACTGTTTTAGCGTACTTTATATAGGCAGTAAACACAGTGTAGGCGTTACGCCCACTTCACAGTGACAGACCAAACTCCCCGTTTAACTCACACGCAAACAACCGCAAACTCCCCATTTGCACAAGGTTGGATAGCAAGCTAGCCATGTCCCGTTCCTTGTCCACCTTAGATGATCACAAAGAAAATTAATGTTTTTTCTATGCAAAATTATCCAGTCGATGGCTTTTGGTCTGTTCACAATGAAGCAACGACCTTATCATCTGGGGTGTGCCAACATTGCCATTGCCAACACACTCATAGAGGTGGTCGCTTCATTGTGATACGCAAGCCCCTTCACCACGACATGGTAACGATCACGAAGGGGAATTGACACATGTATGTGCCTTTTTTTTTGTTTGGTTTTTGAAGCCACAGTGCAGCACCAGAGGCCAGAAAAATTAGGCATGTACACATGCCTGAAAAATTAGGTATTGTTGCAGCCGCTGCTGTAGCAGCGGCCAGAAAAATTGATGTTTGTTTCCCAGGCAGAAAGTGCCCTAAAATATTGCGGCTTGAACCCTAGTTGGTGGCGGATAAGTCACGCGGCCCAAGGCAGCTCATCTCATCAGGCCTTTTTTTGACGAATGTATCGCCCACTGTCAGTCCCTTCAGGATCCATCCCTCATTCATCTTAATAAAGGTGAGGTAATCTAGACTTTTTTGACCTAGGCGACTTCTCTTCTCAGTGACAATACCTCCTGCTGCACTGAAGGTCCTTTCTGACAGGACACTTGAAGCGGGGCAGGCCAGAAGTTCTATCGCAAATTGGGATAGCTCAGGCCACAGGTCAAGCCTGCACACCCAGTAGTCAAGGGGTTCATCGCTCCTCAGAGTGTCGATATCTGCAGTTAAGGAGAGGTAGTCTGCTACCTGTCAGTCGAGTCGTTCTCTGAGGGTGGACCCCGAAGGGCTGTGGCGATGCGTAGGACTTAAAAAGCTCTGTATGTCCTCCATCAACAACACGTCTGTAAAGCGTCCTGTCCTTGCCGGCGTGGTCGTGGGAGGAGGAGGATTACTTTCACCTCTTCCCCTGTTAGATTCCCGTTGTGCTGTGACATCACCCTTATACGCTGTGTAAAGCATACTTTTTAATTTATTTTGGAAGTGCTGCATCCTTTCCGACTTGCAGTAATTCGGTAACATTTCAGGCACTTTCTGCTTATACTGGGGGTCTAGTAGCGTGGACACCCAGTACAGGTCGTTCTCCTTCAGCCTTTTTATACGAGGGTCCCTCAACAGGCACGACAGCATGAAAGACCCCATTTGCACAAGGTTGGATGCCGAGCTACTCATGTCCCGTTCCTCGTTCTCACTGATCTCACTGAAGGTATGTTCTTCCCCCCAGCCACGTACAACACCACGGGTACCAGATAGGTGACAACGAGCACCCTGGGATTCCTGTTGTGGTTGGTCTTCCTCCTCCTCCTCAAAGCCACATTCCTCCTCTTCCTCACAATCCTCTTCCAGTGTTGCCGCAGGTCCAGCAAGCGATGCTGATAAGGCTGTTTCTGATGGTGATGGTGACCACAACTCTTCCTCTTCCTCTTCATGCTCATCTAAGGCCTTGATCCAGCACTCTTCGCAGGGCACACTCCAGGAAGAAAACAAATGGTATGATGTTGCTGATGGTGCCTTCGGTGCGACTGACTAGGTTTGTCACCTCCTCAAAAGGACGCATGAGCCTACAGGCATTGCGCATGAGCATCCAGTAACATGGCAAAAAAATTCCTAGCTCCGCAGAGGCTGTCCTAGCACCCGGTCATACAAATACTCGTTAACGGCTTTTTCTTGTTGGAGCAGGCGGTCGAACATTAGGAGTGTTGAATTCCAACGTGTCAGGCTGTCGCAAAATCAAGCGCCTCACTGGCATGTTGTTTCGCCGCTGGATATCTGAAAAGTGCGCCATGGCTGTGTAGGAACGCCTGAAATGGCCACACACCTTCCTGGCCTGCTTCAGGACGTCCTGTAAGCCTGGGTACTTATGCACAAAGCGTTGTACGATCAGATTACACACATGTGCCATGCACGGCACATGTGTCAACTTGCCCAAATTCAATGCCGCCAACAAATTGCTTCCATTGTTACACACCACTTTGCCAATCTCCAGTTGTTGCGGAGTCAGCCACTGATCAACCTGTGCGTTCAGGGCGGACAGGAGTGCTTGTCCGGTGTGACTCTCTGCTTTCAGGCAAGTCAACCCCAAGACGGCGTGACACTGCCGTATTCGGGATGTGGAATAGCCCCTCGGGAGCTGGGGGGGTGCCGTTGATGTGGAGCAAGACGCAGCAGCAGAAGAGGACTCAGCCGAGGAGGTTATGAAAGAGGATGGAGGAGGTGGCAGCAGGCCTGCCTGCAAGTCATTCCATGCTTGGCAGCCATCAGCAGGTTTACCCAATGCGCAGTGTAGGTGATATACCTGCCCTGACCGTGCTTTGCAGACCAGGTATCAGTGGTCAGATGGACCCTTGCCCCAACACTGTGTGCCAGACATGCCATTACTTCCTTTTGCACAATCGAGTACAGGTTGGGGATTGCCTTGTCACTAAGTCTAACAGATAACGCACCAACCAGGCTCTGGGCGAGAGACAGGGGAAGGGTCATCTCCTAACTAATCCCTGACCTCTTTCCCTGCACTGCTCAGCCCACCTACAGACCTTTAAGGTAGGTATGAGGTGTCCCCATGCCTGGGCTGACAAAACCCTGAATTCCCTGAGATGGTAAAGTAGGGAAATAGGAGCAGCCTGCTCACACAGAACCTGGATGGGATAGATGACACAAAACAACCAAACTTGAAATAACACTTATCTTCCTGAGCTGGAACAGACAGCCAACCTTCCTTCCTAGCTTCCAAGACCACAATGATTAGTATAATCCGCCCAGAGCACTGGGCTGGTGTACTATTTAAACTAATGACCCCACCCAGTGCACTTGATGAGAGGCGGATCCAGCACGGCTCCAAAACAAACACTAAACTCGTGCTGCTATCCTGGCCTACCTCCGCACATCGTCAGAGTGGGGCATGACATGCCTTTTGTGCAAAGAAATTTCGGCCGGGTACCTTCCACTGCGGTGTCCCAATAGCTAAAAATTTTTGGAATGCCTCAGACTCCACCAGCTTGTATGGTAAAAACTGTTGGGCTAAGAGTTCAGACAAGCCAGCTGTCAGATGCCGGGCAAGGGGATGACTTTGTGACATTGGCTTCTTACGCTCAAACATGTCCTTGACAGACACCTGACTGTGGGCAGATGAGCAGGAACTGCTCAAGTCGAGAGACGGAGTGGCGGATGGTTGAGAGGGGGCAAGGAGGACAGCAGTGGTTGACGTGGCTGAAGATGCTGGACCAGGAGGAGGATGGCGGCTTTGAGTTTGTGTGCTGCTTGTACTCATGTGTTGATCCCATAGGCGTTTGTGATGTGCGATCATGTGCCTTCGCAAAGCAGTTGTACCTAGGTGGGTGTTGGACTTCCCACGACTCTGTTTCTTTTGGCACAGGTTGCAAATGGCATCGCTGTTGTCAGAGACAGACACACAAAAAAAATGCCACACTGCTGAGCTCTGCAATGACGGCATTCTGGTGGTGGCAACAGCATGCGTTGATTGGCGTGCTGTCTGGCTGACCCCGGGTGCCGATGCATGCTGTCTGACTGTGCCACTAGCTCCTTGCGACGACCTCCCCCTGCTTCCAACTCGTCTCCTCCTCCTCTCTGTCTCCCCATCTGAACTTTCCCCCTATTCTTCTTCTCTTCTAGCGGGCACCCACGTGACATCCACGGACACATCGTCATCATCAACCGCTTCACTTGTATCTGACAACTCAGCAAAGGAAGCAGCAGCTGGTACAACATCATCATCATCACACCGTACGTCCATGTGTGTAATGCTGCCTGACTGAGACATATGCCTGTTATCGACATCCTCTGGCAATAATGGTTGCGCATCACTCATTTCTTCCAACTGATGTGTAAATAACTCCTCTGACAGATCAAGTGAAGCGGCTGTGGTGCTAGTGTTAACTTGAGAGGTGCCCGAAGCTAAGCTGGAGGAGGATGGTGCGTCAAGGTTCCGAGCGGAAGCTGTAGAAGATTGGGTGTCCTGTGTTAGCCAGTCAACTATGTCCTCAGAACTTTTCGAGTTCAGGGTACGTGGCCTCTGAACACTGGGCATTATTCTAGGGCCAAAGGGAATCACAGCACCACGACCACGACGGCCCCTGCGGGGTGGCCTGCCCCTGCCTGTCATTTTTTTTTTTATTAGTTAAGTTGTACTATGCGTGCAAGATACTGTGACACCAGATATGAGTGGCACTGTGCACTGGCAGAAGTTGGCAGAGTAGACGCTGTAGGCCTGACCCACATGCTTGCAGACAACTAACTGCTATTCAATCTATTACAGTCAAAATTGTATTTTTATTTTAAAATGTGCACTACTGTTACACCAGATATGAGTTGCACTGGTGTGACACTGTGCCCTGGCAGGCCCTGAAACGCACACGTGTGAAGGAAACTGACTGCTATTATTTCACAGTCAAAAAAGTGTTGTTTTTTTAAATGCAAGCTATTGTGACACCAGATATGAGTGGTGGCACTGGGCAAGTGGGCACAGTATACGCTGCAACTGCAATTAGATTACACAGGGGAAAAAAAAAGCAGACTGATGTTCTAGCCCTAAAAAGGGCTTTTTGGGGTGCTGTCCTTACAGCAGAGATCAGATGAGTCCTTCAGGACTGTAGTAGACACTGAATGCACTAGCCTAGCTATCGATTTCCCTATTAAATCAGCAGCAGCTACAGTGTCCCTTCTCTCATTAAGAACGCAGCTTCCGAATGAATCTAAAATGGATGCTGTCCAGGAGGTGGGAGGGCCTGGGAGGGAGGGTCTGCTGCTGATTGGCTGGAATGTGTCTGCTGACTGTGAGGTACAGGGTCAAAGTTTACTCAAAGATGACGAATAGGGGGCGGACCGAACATCGCATATGTTCGCCCGCCGCAGCGAACGCGAACAAGCTATGTTCGCCGGCGAACTATTCGGGACATCTCTACTTAGGTAGTGTCTAATTTTTTGCAGGATGAGATGATGGTTTGATTGGTATGATTTTGGGGTGTGTATGACTTTTTGATCGCTTAGTATTACACTTCTTGTGATGTAAGGTGCCAAAAAATGGCTTTTTTTACACCGTTAATTTTTTTTTTATGGTGTTCACCTGAGGGGTTAAATCATGCGATATTTTTTATAGAGCAGGTTTTTACGGACGTGCCAATACCTAATATGTATGCATACCTATTTTTTTATTTATTGAAGTTTTATACACTAATATTTTTGAAACAAAAAAATATAGATTCTTTAGTTTCTCCATAGTCTGAGTACCATATTTTTTTTTATTTTTTGGGCTATTGTTCTAGGTAGGAGCTAAGTTTTTGCGGGATGAGCTATTTTGGGGGGCATATGCCTTTTTGATAGCTTGGTGTTGCACTTTTAGTGATGTAAGATGACAAAAAAAACTAATTTTTAGCAGTTTTTATTTAAATTTTTTGACAGTGTTCACCTGAGGGGTGAGGTCATGTGATATTTTTATAGAGCCGGTCTATACGGATGCGGCGATACGTCATATGTCTATCACATGCATGATGCATGCACGTGAGGATGCGGCAATGAGCCATATTCGCTCACATAAATGTACGTAATAATGCGGGAAGGGGATAATCAAGAAATCGTTCAGTCTTCCTCTGCTCATACAGTTGGTCCAACATGTGGAGGGAGGAGTTCCAAAGTGTGGAAGTTAGTGATGATCGAGCACCAAAATATTCTGGTGTTCACCTGAGGGGTAAGGTCATGTGATATTTTTATAGAGCCGGTCTATACGGACGCGGCGATAGGTAATATGTCTACTTTTCTTTTTTTCCCTATTTCTTTTTTTTTACTTTATTTTGGAAAAAGTTAGCTTTTTTTTACTTGGAACTTTAACTTTTTTATTATAAAAAAAAAACCTTTTTTCACGCTGACAGTTGTGTAAGGCATCAGGGCTGTGTAAGGCATCAGGGCTGCCATGGCATCCATCGACCTCCCGCCAGCGCATTGCGGGAAGGCGATGGAGTCAGATGGAGCCCCCTCCCTCTCTATACCCTGCACATGCCACTGTCAGCGCTGACCGAGGCACATAGAAGGGTTATTCCACCGGCATCACCGCACACACCGATGCCGGCGGATGCAGCAAGGGCCCGGCTATGAGTAACAGCCGAGCCCGTGCTGCGGATTGGGCGGGTGCAGCTCCTGCACCCGCCCGATCCCATCACGTACATGCACGTGAGGATGCGGCAAGGAGCCACTTTCGCTCACATAAATGTACATAATAATGCAGGAAGGGGATAATCATGTTGGTCCAACATGTGGAGGGAGGAGTTCCAAAGTGTGGAAACTAGTGATGATCAAGCACCGAAATATTCTTGTGTTCGGGTGGAAGTCAATGGAGACAACCAGGCACCCCCTGCTTTGAAGAGGAGAGGGTGTCTGGTCCATTGGAAAAAGTCAGAAAGTGACAGAAACACCACCAAAATGGATCGGGAACAGCATGAGGATGATGTCTGGTTGCATTTTGCACTCCCAGGTCGCTGCTGGGAACCATGTTGTCCGAGTTGTACGCCACTTTTACAGACTGACAAAAATAGCCATAAACCCCCCCAAAAAATCTATTTTACAGGAAAAATTGTTAGGAAACATTCTTTCCTGTATATGCAATTGTATATAAAGTGCAAGTGCTGCAAAAAATAACAAGCAAGAGGCACTCCGAAACAGCCTGTATATCACATAAAGGAGGGCCTCATTCACATTGTGGTACAATAGTTCAGATAGTGGGACTCCTACATCATAAAGCCTATGCACTAAGTGAAAGGGCTGCCAAAAATTACAAGGAACCAGCACTCCAAAACACCCCTTGTTACACCTAAAGGAGGGCATAATAAACACCCTTAAAAAATTATGATTGATGGCCTGCTGGTGACCATCAAAAACATTTGGAGCAAGGGCCTGATGGTCTGACCATCTAGAACCTTAGGGGCGATGGCCTGCTGCCACATTGGTGACTAGATAACCTCTGGGCGATTGCACATCCCCATGACGGCGACGATCCATTGGATATCTGCCCTATCAACTTTCGATGTTCTTTTCTGCGCCTACCATGTTGATTACGGGTAACGGGGAATCAGGGTTCGATGCTGGAGAGGGAGCCTGAGAAGGGAGGTCAATGGCAGAAATCTGATTGGCTGCTGTTGCCTTGCCTCCTTTTTTTCCCCCAATTGTGAACCACACAGAGAGGGTAGGTCAAGTTATTAAAGCACAAGAATCCAAGAAAGGCAGCAGGCGCGCTGCAATTACCCACTCCCAACTTGGGGAGTTAGTGATGATAAATAACAAAACAGCACTCCTAAACGGCACTGTTATTGGAATGAGTACACTGTTAACGAGGATTTATTGGAGGGCAAGTCTGGTGCCAGCAGCCAACTTGCTCCCAGCCTCCACCTAATTCAACAAGTGTGCCATCATGGTGAGGATTGTGTTGACCAGACTCTTGGCTACTAAGACTGGACTTGTAGGTGAGGGCCTGCTGCCGCTTTGTTGACTTTAGATAACTTCTAGGCAATCGCACGTCCCCGTGACGGCGATGATCCATTTGGATGTCTGCCCTATCAACTTTGGAGCACTTTTTCAACAAGGACCTTGTGGTATAGCACCGTTTTGCTTGTCCTCTCCACCAGAGGAATGAGAGATGAGAAGTTCTCTTTTTAGCTGGGGTCGAGAAGGGTGAACAACCAGTAATCCATGTCATCTAAAATGCGTAGGTGAGGGCCTGCAGGTGAGCTGACCCTGTATAACATTATATGCGAGGGCCTGCAGGTGAGCTGACCCTGTAAAACATTATATGCGAGGGCCTACAGTTGAGCTGATCCTGTAAAACATTATATGCGAGGGCCTGCAGGTAAGCTGACCCTGTAAAAAATTATATGCGAGGGCATTATATGCGGCGAATCAGCATGTTCATATGATGTAAGAGGAGGAGGAGGATGAGAAAAGGAAGATTTAACCATATACACATAAAGGAGGGCCTCATTCACATTGTGGTACAATAGTTTAGGTAGTGGGACTCCTACACTCATAAAGCCTATGCACTAAGTGAAAGGACTGCCAAAAATTACATGGTACATCATAGACACCCTTGAAAAATTATGATTGGTGGCCTGCTGGCGACCCTCAAAACTATTTGGAGCAAGGGCTTGCTGATCTGACCATCCAAAACATGAGGGGCGAGGGCCTGCTGTTGAGATGACCCTCTAAAACATTAAGGGGGGGGCCTACTGGTGAGCTGATGCTCTAAAACATTATATGCGAGTGCATGCTGTTCAAATGACGCTCTAAAACATTATATGCGAGTGCACGGTGTACAGCTGACGCTCTAAAACATTATTTTCAAGTGCATGTTGTTCAGCTGACTGTATGAAAATTTCTTAGATGAGGGCCTGCAGTTGAGCTGACCCTATTAAAAAAATTAGAGTGGAGGGAATATATACAATCTGGATGAGGAGGACGAGGACGAGGAGAAAACAAGATTCAACCATATACTCTTTTTTTTGTGCTGGAAAAGGTGCATGTGAATACATTACAGTAGATTGAGTACATTATAAATGATAGATTGATATTGCCTTTATGTTCATCATCAGCTCAGCTCTCCTCTGGTGAATTCAGGGGCAATCCAGGCCTTGTTCATTTTTATTTGAGTCAACCTGTCAGCATTGCCAGTGGACAAGCGGATATGCTTATCTGTTATAATTAGAGTTGAGCGGACACCTGGATGTTCGGGTTTGACGGGTTCGGTCGAACTTCACAAAAAAGTTCGAGTTCGGAACCCGAACTTGACCCCGAACCCCATTGAAGTCAATGCGGACCCGAACTTTTGAGCACTAAAATGGCTGTAAAAATGTCATGGAAAGGGCTAGAGGAATGCAAATGCCAGCAAAATGTGGTTAAGAGCATGACAAGTGTTCTGCAAACAAAAGTGGATAGGGAAATGACTTTAAATAACATAAAATACGTAAAAATAAAAAATAATAATCTTGATCTAGGAGGACGAGGTCCATATGGAGTAGGAGGTTGAGGAGGCAGTGGAAGCGGCGGTGCAGGAGGAGGAGGTAGCCTAGGTATAGCAGTGGTACCTCACACCCAAAAATTTGTGAATTTGTTACAATTATGAAAATGTAACAGACAAATTTGTGAATTTTTTTAACCTGTCTACTAGGTACATCAACCCCAAAAATTGGTGAATTTCACCCGAAAATGTAACAGACAAATTTGTGAATTTTTTTGACCTGTCTACTAGGTATAGCAGTGGTATATCACACACAAAAATTTGTGAATCTCACCCAAAAATGTAACAGACAAAGTAGTGAAATGACATAAAATAAAATACGTACAAATCAAAAAAAAATTATTTGATTTATGAGGTGGAGGTTCATATGGAGTAGGAGTTTGAGGAGGCGGTGGACGTAGTGGTGTAGGTGGAAGCAGCGTTGGAGGAGGACTAGGTGGCCAACACTGGTTTTTGGTTTTAATTAAAATTTTTTTAAATTAGGGTACACTCCAAAAGAATGTGAAATATCCAAAATACAAGAATGAGCAATTGCGCTGCAGTATAACAATGGCTGGTTAAGGCCGGTATACATGTCTATTCTGCACAAGGTACGGACAAGTCCTGTGGGGTCCATGCCTGGTTCATTTTAATGAACGTGAGCTTGTCCACATTGGCTGTGGACAGGCGGCTGCGCTTGTCTGTGATAACGCCCCCTGCCATGCTAAACACACTTTCAGATAATACACTGGCTGCAGGCCAGGCCAGCACCTCCATGGCGTAAATGGCAAGCTCAGGCCATGTGCCCAATTTGGAGACCCAGAAGTTGAAGGGGGCAGACCCGTCAATCAGTACTTGTAGGCATGTGCACACATGCTGCTCCACCATATTGGTGAAATGCTGCCTCCTACTAAGACGTTCCATATCAGCTGGTGGTGCTGGTTGTTGTGGCGTGCTGACAAAGCTTTTCCACATTTTGGCCATGCTAACCCTGCCTTTTGAGGTGCTGGCGGTGCCCCAGCTGCGTTGGCGACCTCTTTCTTCTCTACCTTCGCCTTGTGCTTCCACTGTGCCCCCGCTGTCAGGTGGGAATGCCACCAGCAGCGCGTCTACCAGCGTGCGCTTGTACTTGCGCATCTTACGATCACGCTCCAGTGAGGGAATCAAGGACGGTACGTTGTCCTTGTAATGGGGATCCAGCAGCGTGGCCACCCAGTAATCAGCAGTTAGAATGTGGGCAACTCGGCGGTCGTTGCAGAGACACTGCAGCATGTAATCGCTCATGTGTGCCAGGCTGCCCAGAGGCAACGAAAAGCTGTCCTCTGTGGGAGGTGTATCGTCTGTGTCCTCTGTATCCCCACAGCCATGCACCAGTGATGGCCATGAGCTGGTCTGGGTGCCACCCTGCTGTGAACATGGTTCCTCCTCCTCCATCTCCTCATACTCCACCTCGTCATCCTCCAGAACTGTGTCCTGCCTGGACAATTGTGTACCTGGCGTTTGTGGAAGCAGGAACCCACCCTTGGAGCCACTTGTGAATGACTGTCTGGAAACCCTACAAAATGATTCCTCCTCCTGTGCCACATCCTCTTCCATCATCGCCAGCAGCGTTTTTTCAAGGAGGCATAGAAGTGGGATAGTAACGCTGAGAATGGCGTTATCGGCACTGGCCATGTTGGAGTACTCGAAACAGTGCAACAAGGAACACAGGTCTTGCATTGAGGCCCAGTCATTGGTGGTGAAGTGGTGCTGTTCCGCCCAGCGACTCACGCGTGCGTGTTGCAGCTGGAACTCCACTATCGCCTGCTGCTGCTCGCACAGTCTGGCCAGCATGTGCAAGGTGGAGTTCCACCTTGTGGGCACGTCGCAAATGAGACGGTGAGCGGGAAGGCCGAAGTTACGCTGCAGCGCTGACAGACGAGCAGCAGCAGGGTAAGAACGCCGAAAGCGCACATAGACGGCCCGCACTTTATGCAGCAGCTCTGACATATCGGAGCAATTTTTAAGGAATCTCTGCACCACCAAATTCAGCACATGCGCCAGGCAAGGGATATGCGTCAAACCGGCTAGTCCCAAAGCTGCTACGAGATTTCGACCATTATTGCACACTACCAGGCCGGGCTTGAGGCTCACTGGCACCAACCACTCATCGGTCTGTTGTTCAAGGCCCGTCCACAGCTCCTGCGCAGTGTGGGTTTTTTCCCCCAAACAGATACGTTTTAAAACTGCCTGCTGTAGTTTACCCCTGGCTGTGCTGAAGTTGGTGGTGAAGGTGTTACGCTGACCGAATGAGGAGACGGTAGAGGATGAGGAAGGGGAGTAGGGGGAGGAAGCAACAGGAGGCAAACTGAAGCGCCCTGCAATCCTCCGTGGTGGAAAGACATGTGCCAAACTGCTATCCGCCTCAGGCTCAGCCGCCACTGCATTTGCCCAGTGTGCTGTTATGGAGATATAATGTCCCTGACTGTGCATACTGGTCCACGTATCCATAGTGAGGTGCACCTTGCCACAGATGGAGTTGCGCAGTGCACACCTGATTTTGTCCCCCACTTGGTTGTGCAGGGAAGGGATGGCTTGCCTGGAAAATTAGTGGCGGCTGGGCACTACGTACTGTGGGACAGCCACCGCCATAAGGCCTTTAAAACTCTCCGTCTCCACCAGAAGAAATGACAGCATTTTAAAGGCCAGTAATTTTGAAATTCTGGCATTCAGTGCCAGGGATCGCAGGGTGGGTAGGGGGTTACTTCCTCTTCCGCTCCAGTGTTTGGGATATGGAGAGCTGAATGCTTCAGTGGGACATTGTGGAGATGCTTGGTGACCCAGGTGTTGGTGTTGCTGGCAGATCCTCTGTTTGCGGGGTGGCAGGTGGCACTGTCACTCCAGAGGTGGATGTAGAGGCCGAGACTGCAGCAGAAGAGGAAGCAGGAGGAGCCAGAGACATTTCTTGGTTTTTGAGGTGTCTACTCCACTGCAGCTCGTGCTTTGCACTTAAATGCCTGGTCATGCAGGTTGTGCTCAGGTTAAGAACGTTTATGCCTCGCTTCAGGCTCTGATTGCACAGCGTGCAAACCACTCGTGTCTTGTCGTCAGCACATTGTCTGAAGAACTGCCACACCAGGGAACTCCTTGGAGCTGGCATTGGTGTGCTCGGTCCCTTGCTGCGGTGGGCAGTAGAAGATGTACTGTCTAGGGGACGGCCGCTCTGCTTTTGCACCCTGCTCCCTCTTCTGCTATGCTGGTGGCTCTATGCGACCACCGCCTCTTCTTCCGAACTACATAGGTCACTCGCATGACCTTGATTCCATGTGGGGTCGAGGACCTCATCGTCCTCCACATCATCTTCCACCCAGTCTTCACCCCTGCCCTCCTTGTCAGTCTGCACAGTTTTGAAAGCCACAGCAGTTGGCACCTGTGTTTCGTCATCATCCGAGACGTGCTGCGATGGTCCTCCCATTTACTCATCTTGAAACATAAGTGGTTGGGCATCGGTGCACTCAATCTGTTCCACTTCTGGGGCAGGGATAGTGTCACGCCCATGTTTATAGTGGTGACTTCTGATCCGCATGCTGTTGCCTGCGGTTTGGTTTTATTGTCAACCACATGGTGAGGGCTGCTTGTATGTTGCCTCACGTGTGGTTGCCGCTGGCAACATGATTGTACTTGGCAGTATAGCAGCCTGAGCTGTTGCTAGGCAGCTTGCTGTCAAGTGCATGCGGTTACACCTGGTTGGGTGTGTGTGTATATGTATGCACTTTCTATGTCTGGTGTGCACAAGGTTTATGTATGTGTGCACTGTGACACTTCCCTTCACTTGTGGCTGCCCGTGGCAACGTGTTGTATTGTGTACATGTGGTGGCAGTGTCTCGGCCTTCTGGCTGACTCCCAGGACATGGTTGCCACGCATGTCGTTTCCTGCGGTAACAGCTGCAGTGTAATTGTTTATTGTACACTTCCCCTTTAAGTGGCTTTTTCTCTTGCCTGGTGTAGAAAGGGTTAACTCCCTTCTTAGTGTGTGAACACTGGGTGTGTGTGTGTGTGTGTGTGTGTGTGTGTGTGGCTACTTGGGCTATTTAGCTTCCGCTGGATGCCTGTATCTGAGGGGTACTTCAGCCATGGTTAGCTGGAGGCATCCTCCTGGTTATATACCATCTGCCAGTGAGGGCCACCCTTGTGGTCATAAACTTTATGTCTGATGTTAGATGATGTCTTTATGGTCTATCTGTTTATTGCAGCTTATGGTCCTGGTTTCCTGTGTGATGTGTGGTGTGTACTGTGTCCGTTTGTGTTGTTGTGGACAGCAGCACTTGTACATGGGTTCCAGGCTTTGTGTCTGTGGCAGGTAGGTGTTGTTCTTGTTTCATTTACCTGCCATTGCTATAAGCTGTTTATGTCCCCCTTTCATTGCAGCTTGGCCTGTGAGACTCTTGTTCGTCCGCACCTAGGAGGAACAGGTCGTCTTACCCTGCTCCTAGTTCAGGGCCACCCTGAGCGCTAGTAGGAACCCCAAGGTTTCCGGTGTATGAGCCCTCCCACCATCAGGGTTGGCTCATACGGCTAGGAGTCAGGGTCAGTGATGGGGTATAAGTAACTCCATTTTGTCTCTTTTAGCAATGTGTATTACGATTACATCTGGCCAGTACACTGTTTCAAGATTCCCCTTTTGTGGAATGTGAGAAACTTCCTGTGCGGTTTCAAGATACCCATACATTCCTTAGTTTGTAGTTTGAGCAGTCTTACCTTATAGGGTCATCTTGGCTCAACCATACTAAGCATGTATGTGTTTATACCTGATTGGTTAATGCTGTTACTATGAGTCATCTATTATGTTAATGCAGAGTTCATGTGTATTCATGCTATAGGTTAAAACAAATGCTAACATATGATTGGATGTAAAGGAAGTTCAACCCACCTCAACTGTTTGCAACTGTGAATAAACCAGAGTGAATTGGAACTAGACACATGTTCAATCTGATTCATTCTCCTGGTACCAGAAAAGGTTTATTCCAAGCTGATCACCGAGGTCTGGTGTCAGGAACACCATAGGTAAAGAGTCTAAATTGCCTTACAGCTTTGGGGGCTCTGTCCGGGATCGAGAGGGTCATCCTCGGGTCTGCTGTGAAAGACATCAATTCTTGTCCTCCCTCGGATCCGAGGGCACTGACCACGTCTCGACCCAAGTAAGTTGAACAATCTATTTATGATTTCGGTAGATTGCTGTGTCCGGGACACAGGCAAAAGCTCAGGGAGCTAAAAGGTGATTACAAAGGGATTCTGGGAATCCATGTCACCGCAGGTAGATATAAAGTGCACTAAAGAAATTCTGTTCAGGGAACAGGTTACAAGCTTGGATTAACTCTTATATATATATATATATATATATATATATATATATATATATAGTATAAGTATTTTAGAAGTGATAAGATTATCTGTTTGTGTGAGATACTGACCGGGTGGT
Source organism: Bufo bufo (assembly GCF_905171765.1). NCBI lineage: Eukaryota > Metazoa > Chordata > Amphibia > Anura > Bufonidae > Bufo > Bufo bufo. The sequence goes on along the minus strand of NC_053395.1, from coordinate 112,628,057 downwards.
AAGTGTACGGTCACATCCCACTGTTATTATCAAATTGATGTATTTTGAATTCACTACTGTTAATGTGTAAAATTGTTTGTGTTGTGGAGGACTGCAAGACGCCCCATTTTTTCAGCTAGGATCAGTGATCTGCCGACCCGGAAAATATGAATGAAAGTGGCGGTCCGAAACAACAATAGTCGATAGGGGTCCAAAGAGTATAGAGAGACATTAAGACACGAATCAGCTGGACAGTTGACAGGTTTTGTCGGCGCCTTAACAGTTCAGTGCAGCCAGTCCTGACAGCGATTGTCTCACTTATTCTTTGAACTATAAATACTAACATGGGAGGACAAGGGTCTAAAATTAAATTCCCTAAACCAGAACCAGGAGAAACTTGCAAAATCTATGTAGCTCGTGTTAGTCCAACAAACTATTACCTTATCAACCCATGGGTAGATAATCTAGCAGGCTGGACTGAGGTAATGGATGCTGCAGACCCATTCCCCAGGGATGGTGATAATAGTATTTATCATATGGATATGGTCATAGGACTATGTCTAGGTGATAAAACAGCCTGGCCGCATTTCGATGCTGATCCTTCCTGGGACATGGAGTACATGTCCAGGGGAGGAGAACAGTGGCTGGAAATAGCCCCCCACTGGTATGATGCAGGTAATAGCAAGAAGAATAAGAATCTAAAAAGTCCCAAAAATGATAGGACTCTACATAAAATAGAACAGGAGGTAGGCACAAAGAAGAGAAGTCAGAAATCCCCTCCACCTTATAATAAATCCACCCCCACGACACCTCTATACCCAGTTCTGATTGAGGAAGGTTATACCATTAAAACTAGAAGAAAAATACCAACCCCCCACGCCAACATTTGGAAACATAATAGAGTGCAGTCTAATTACTGGCACACCGCATACTAGTTATAATACACGCAGTACAAGTAGAATGAAAGATGAAACAGAACAGGAAGAATCAAAAGAGGGAGTCCAAGTAATCGCTCCCTTTCTGACAGTAGGACAACACTTAGTAAAAAAGCCCATAGAAATAGAGGATCTCAACAAAATTATTAAATATTGTCCCAAACCTTCCATAGCCCCACTGGGGACTATTACATACCTAAAAAAAAGCCTGTAGAGGGCTATACACAGGAAGATTTAAGGCTTATCCTGGATGGCATTATAGGGACACACACAACATGGGATTGGGAGAAGGTCAAATCCATATCTATTATTGCACAACGCGGTGATGCTCCAGATTATATATGTAACACAGAAGAGGGTCAGAAAAGGATATGGGCGGAGATTGAGGACCATATGAATGAGGTATTCAAACAAAAATCTTCATTGCCCGTAGCAGTGGCCTGCAAACAGAAATCTGTTGAATCGGTCACTGAATTCTGGAAAAGATTCATTGATTGCTGGAAGACTGAAGCCGGGCTACCTGTGCGTGACAATGATAGTTTGATTATCTCCACATTTGTGAATAATTTGTCCGTCAAATTGATCTTAACTGTGAAACATAATGTGTCCTCTTGGACCTCAGATACAACTGACGATTTTGAGAAACATCTCTTTAAAAAAGAAGCAGCTGGATGCTTTGAGATAAGGAAAGCAACATCTCCCACACACGCATATACTAGTAGAGGCAGGGGCAGAGGGGGGAAGAGGGGTAGAAATAACAGCAGACCCTACAATGAAAGACAGGACTCATTGCCAAATAATTGTTGTTATAACTGTGGAAAGGAAGGACATTGGGCACGGCAATGCCGTGAACCAAGAAGGGATGGGAGAGGTCAGGACTACAACACACAGAAACCTGACACTCAGTCACAAAACAATCAACCAAGTCAGATAAACCACAGCCAAGGTTCACAGGGCCAGCCTGGATTCCCACTAGATTGGCACCAGCAAAACTCATACTGAGGATGCCCGGAGGGACAAGCCCCAACTTTCACACAGGTCACAACACATTGGAAGGACACACCAGTAATTCTACTTAGAATAGGAGGACAAAAAGTGGGGTTTCTGATAGATAGTTACTTCTAGTGTGTTAAACAGCTCAATGTACAATGGGCCTTTAAGGAAGTGTGCGCCCTCTATGGGAATAAATGGGGTACTGACAAGGACATGCAGAACAGATTCCTTACCAGTAGAAACCATTGATAGGGAATACATTACAGATCATGCTTTTAGCATTATACCCTGTAATGTCCTGTGAGTCTTCTGGGAAGAGACTTATTCATTAAGTTAGAATTGCAAATCACTGTTGAGAACAATGTATTTGGACAAAAAAGAGAGAAGGCGCTCATAGGGTAAATAAGTAAAATCCTGTTTTCCCTTGTCTAGGGGAGGTAATGTGCTCACCTGTCACAGTTGCACCTAATTGGGTGCCACTACAATGGAGGATGAACAATAGTGGTGATTGGTTGGTGCTGCCGGTCTTGTCCAAACACCCTTTGGTCGGGGCCAAACCGCCAATCGGGTGAGTGTAAGAGCTGAAGGTTTGCTGGACCAAGGAAGTCCAGGAGGAACGGACAAATAGAAGGGCGCAGGATCGCAACCAATGGTTAAAAAAATGATTTATTCAGAGACAACGCGTTTCGGGGTGCATGACCCCTTTATCAAGTCTACAGGAAAAAATGTATATTAATGATATCAAAAATTTTAAAAAAAATTTAAAAATTTTTTAAATCTATAAAAATAGAGAGTATATCCAAAGTTGAGATTGATTGCATAGGATAGTATATATATATATAATATATATATACATACATATACACACACCTACATATACATATATATAAAATAATAAATATACAAATATACACGTACATATAATATAGAAATAATTAATATTCATGATAGATAAATAATGAAACAATCAATAAAATGTAATGGTAGCTAAAAATTGTAGCTAAAAATTCATTATATGTATCTTTAACATTAGCATTCATTTATGCTTGTCACTAACCTAATATTAAGATGATAAAATAAACTTACTAAAATGTACACATAATGAATATAAGTGTATACATATAATTAAATAAATGGATCAGTAGGGGGCCCATCACTGTATTGTAGCTAAAAATTTGTTAGATGTATCTTTAACATTAGCATAATATTTCATAGGTTCATGCAGGGATATTGATGGTGGTGAGTAGTGTACCGGCACTGTAGAGGAGACTATGTTGCAGGACCTAGAACAATCCCTTGAGGGCTATAATGAAAGCGAATGCGATAAGCTGAAAAGCTGTACTGGAGGGAAAAAGACAATACCTGGTGGATCACAGAAGAGGCCGTTCACTCCCCAGCACGTGGGGCGTCTGGTACGCTGTGAGTTCAAGGCGCGCGCACTTAGCCGGAGTTTAAATTAGCCGGCATCTAAGTGCTGAACGGGCATCGCTGCAAAATGGGCGGAGCTACGACCATGATGGGCGGAGTTACGGTCGTGATGCGCCCCGAGTTTAAATTAGCCGGCATCTGAGTGCTGAACGGGCATCGCTGCAAAATGGGCGGAGCTACGACCATGATGGGCGGAGTTACGGTCGTGATGCGCCCCGAGTTTAAATTAGCCGGCATCTGAGTGCTGAACGGGCATCGCTGCAAAATAGGCGGGCTACGATCGTGATGGGTGGAGCTACGATCGGGGCTGGTGCAGAGGAGGGAATGGTTAGGAAAGGGAGAACAGAGAAATGTAATAAACCACTGGGTGTTGGTACAGATTACTGATGCTAGTGATATACGATAATGATGATGTAATTAAGGAGGATGACAATTGCTGAGATTATTCGGACCTTGTTACTGGGGTGAAAAAAGATACTATATATGTATATTTGGAAATCTAGGACGACTATTTAATGTGGGTATAGGTATATAGATATAAACATAGTCATTTGGGGTGAGATTAAATACTCATATACTTGCCGATGGGGGTGGAATAAGATATTTATTTATTTATTAATTTATGGGATAGATGCCAGGCAGGGTGAAATGGGAAACGAAGGGGGGGGTCATGAAGGAAGGATGGGGTGGGGGAAGGGGGCAAAGGCAAGGGGGGGAGGGGGCAAGGGGGGGGGAGCAACTGGCACTGATAGTGATTTGCTACAATGGTATGAGGAAGATTTTTTTTAAATCAAAAACACTTGTTTTCTAGACTCTCATTGTAGCCATATAGAGATGGCCCGAATAGTTCGCCGGCGAATAGTTCCCGGCGAACATAGCTTGTTCGCGTTCGCCGCGGCGGGCGAACATATGCGATGTTCGGTCCGCCCCCTATACATCATCATTGAGTAAACTTTGACCCTGTACCTCACAGTCAGCAGACACATTCCAGCCAATCAGCAGCAGACCCTCCCACCTCCTGGACAGCATCCATTTTAGATTCATTCGGAATCTGCATTCTCAGTGAGAGGAGGGACAGTGCTGCTGCTGATTCAATAGGGAAAGCGTTAGCTAGGGCATTGTTCTGTGTCCACAGACTCATCTGCTGTAAGGACAGCGAACTGACAGCACCCCAAAAAGCCCTTTCCAGGGCTGGTACATCAGTCTGCTTTTTTTAAATTTTTTTATATATACATATATTGCAGTTGCCTGCCCGTGTGTGAGAGGAGGGACAGTGCTGCTTGCTGCTGCTGATTCAATAGGGAAAGCGTTAGCTAGGGCAGTGTTCTGTGTCCACAGACTCATCTGCTGTAAGGACAGCGTCCTGACAGCACCCCAAAAAGCCCTTTTCAGGGCTGGTACATCCGTCTGCTTTTTTTATTTTATTTTATATATACATATATTGCAGTTGCCTGCCCGTGTGTGAGAGGCTGCAGGCTCAGTCACAGACAGTACTGTGTGCACACCATTCATACAGGGTGTGACAGAAAATACCTTGCAGGTATTTAATATTTTTCTGTGTTCTAATCCCATTTGCAAGCCCGTGTGTGTCAGGCCCACACAGACTGTATTGTGGCCACTGTCTAGTGGCTAGACCTCCACTTATACCGTTACAGGGTGTCACTCACTCACAAATACCTCGCAGATAAATACAAATTCTATTAAATATTTTTCTGTGATCTAATCCCATTTGCAAGCCCGTGTGTGTCAGCCCCACACAGACTGTATTGTGGCCACTGGCTAGTGGCTAGACCTCCACTTATACCGTTACAGGGTGTCACTCACTCACAAATACCTCGCAGATAAATAAAAATTCTATTTCATATTTTTCTGTGATATAATCACAGTTGCAAGCCCGTGTGTGTCAGGCCCACACAGACTGTATTGTGTCCACTGGCTAGTGGCTAAACTTCCACTTATACTGTTACAGGGTGTCACTCACTCACAAATACCTTGCAGATAAATAAAAATTATATTTAATATTTTTCTGTGATATAATCACAGTTGCAAGCCCGTGTGTGTCAGGCCCACACAGACTGTACTGTGCCCACTGCCCACCACTTATATGGGGTGGCACAGTACCTTGCACGCATAGTAACACTTATCTAATAAAAAATGACAGGCAGAGGCAGGCCACGCCGCAGGGGTCGTCGTGTTCGTGGTGCTGTGATTTCCACTGGCCCTGGAATAATGCCCAGTGTTCAGAGGCCACGTACCCTGAACCCAAAAAATTCTGAGAAAGTAGTTGACTAGCTTACACAGGACACCTTATCTTCAACAGCTGCCGCTAAGAACCTTGACGCACCATCCTCCTCCAGCTCAGCTTTGGTCACCTGCTCTCAAGTTACCACTCTCCCGCCCGCTGCCACCACCACCACTACCACCACAGCCGCTTCACTTGATCCCTCAGAGGAGTTATTTACACATTATTTGGATGAAATTAGTGATGCGCAACCATTATTGCCAGAGGATGGAGATAACAGGGATATGTCTCAGTCAGGCAGCATTACACACATGGACGTACGGTGTGATGATGATGATGATGTTGTACCCGCTGCTGCTTCCTTTGCTGAGGTGTCAGATACAAGTGAAGTGGTTGATGATGACGATGTGTCCGTGGATGCCACGTGGGTGCCTGCTCGAAGAGAAGAAGAAGAGTGGGAAAGTTCAGAAGGGGAGACAGAGAGAAGGAGGAGACGAGTTGGAAGCAGGGGGAGGTCGTCGCAAGGAGCAAGTGGCACAGTCAGACAGCATGTATCGGCACGCGGGGTCAGCCAGACAGCAGGCCAATCAACACATGCTGCTGCCACCACCAGAATGCCGTCATTGCAAAGCTCAGCAGTGTGGCATTTTTTTTGTGTGTCTGCCTCTGACAACAGCGATGCCATTTGCAACCTGTGCCAAAAGAAACTGAGTCGGGGGAAATCCAACACCTAGGTACAACTGCTTTGCGAAGGCACATGATCGCACATCACAAACGCCTATCGGATCAACACATGATGACGAGTAGAAGCAGCACACAAGCTCAAAGCCACCATCCTCCTCCTGGTCCAGCATCTTCAGCCACGTCAACCACTGCTGTCCTCCTTGCCCCCTCTCAACCACCCGCCACTCCACCTCTCACCTTCAGCAGTTCCATCTCATCTGCCCACAGTCAGGTGTCTGTAAAGGAAATGTTTGAGCGTAGGAAGCCAATGCCAGAGTCACCCCCTTGCCCGGTGTCTGACAGCTGGATTGACGGAACTCTTAGCCCGCCAGCTTTTACCATACCAGCTGGAGGAGTCTGAGGCCTTCAAAAAATTTCTCGCTATTGGGACACCACAGTGGAAGGTACCCGGACAATTTTTTTTTTCAAAAAATGCAATCACAAACCTCTACTCAGTGATTGAAAAGGAAGTCATGGCATCTCTGGCATACAGTGTTGGGGCAAGGGTCCATCTGACCACTGATACCTGGTCTGCAAAGCACGATCAGGGCAGGTATATCACCTACACTGCGCATTGGGTCAACCTGCTGATGGCTGACAAGCATGGAATGCATGGCTCTGCAGCGGAGTTGGTGACACCGCCACGACTTGCAGGCAGACCTACTGCCACCTCCTCTACTCCTCCTACTCCATCCTCTTCCATAACCTCCTTGGCTGAGTCCTCTTCTGCTGCGGTGTCTGGCTGCACATCAACTGAATCCCCCCAGCTCCCCAGGGGCTATTCCACATCCCGGATACGACAGTGTCACGCTGTTTTAGGGTTGACTTGCCTGAAAGCAGAGAGCCACACCGGACCAGCACTCCTGTCCGCCCTGAACGCACAGGTGGATCAGTGGCTGACCCCGCACCAACTGGAGATCAGCAAAGTGGTGTGTGACAATGGAAGCAATTTGTTGGCGGCATTGAATTTGGGCAAGTTGTCACATGTGCCGTGCATGGCACATGTGTTGAATCTCATCGTACAACGCTTTGTGTCTAAGTACCCAGGCTTACAGGACGTCCTCAAGCAGGCCAGGAAGGTGTGTGGCCATTTCAGGCGTTCCTACACGGCCATGGCGCACTTTTCAGACATTCAGCGCCGAAACAACATGCCAGTGAGGCGCTTGATTTGCGACAGCCCGACACATTGGAATTCAACACTCCTAATGTTCGACCGCCTGCTCCAACAAGAAAAAGCCGTCAACGAGTATTTGTATGACCGGGGTGCTAGGACAGCCTCTGCGGAGCTGGGAATTTTTTTGCCACATTACTGGACGCTCATGCGCAATGCCTGTAGGCTCATGCGTCCTTTTGAGGAGGTGACAAACCTAGTCAGTCGCACCGAAGGCACCATCAGCGACCTCATCCCATTTGTTTTCTTCCTGGAGTGTGCCCTGCGAAGAGTGCTGGATCAGGCTGTAGATGAGCGTGAAGAGGAAGAGTTGTGGTCACCATCACCACCAGAAATAGCCTTGTCATCATCGCTTGCTGGACCTGCGGCAATGCTGGAAGAGGAGTCTGAGGAAGAGGAGTCAGAGGAGGAATGTGGCTTTGAGGAGGAGGAAGACCAACCACAGCAGGCATCCCAGGGTGCTCGTTGTTGTCACCTATCTGTGACCCGTGGTGTTGTACGTGGCTGGGGTGAAGAACAGACCGTCAATGACATCAGTGAGGACGAGGAACGGGAAATGAGTAGCTCGGTATTCAACCTTGTGCAAATGGGTTCTTTCATGCTGTCATGTCTGTTGAGGGACCCTCGTATAAAAAGGATGAAGGAGAACGACCTGTACTGGGTGGCCACGCTACTAGACCTCCTGTATAAGCAGAAAGTGGCGGAAATGTTACCAACTTACCGAAAGTCAGAAAGGATGCAGCAGTTCAAAACAAAACAAAAAAATATGCTTTACACAGCTTATAAGGGGGATGTCACAGCACAACGGGAATCTAACAGGGGAAGAGGTGAAAGTAATCCTCCTCCTACCACCGCGGCAAGGACAGGACGCTTTACAGATGTGTTGTTGATGGAGGACATGCAGAGCTTTTTCAGTCCTACACTTCAGTCCTACACACATCCTTCGGGATCCAGCCTTAGAGAACGACTCGACCAACAGGTAGCAGACTACCTCGCCTTAACTGCAGATATCGACACTCTGAGGAGCGATGAACCCTTTGACTACTGGGTGTGCAGGCTTGACCTGTGGCCTCAGCTATCCCAGTTTGCGATAGAACTTCTGGCCTGCCCCGCTTCAAGTGTCCTGTCAGAAAGGACCTTCAGTGCAGCAGGAGGCATTGTCACTGACAAAAGAAGTCGCCTCGGTCAAAAAAGTGTTGATTACCTCACCTTCATTAAGATGAATGAGGCATGGATCCCGAAGGGACTGACAGTGGGGGATACGTTTGACTAACAAAGGGCCTGATGACATGCCTTGGCCTCAAAATGGTCCCCACGCTGCTGTATTTAATGTCTGCATACCGGATGACTTTCGTGAATTCTCCGCCACCAACTAGGGTTTAAGCCCCAATGTTTTAGTCACCTTTCTGCCTTGAAAACATAAATTTTTCCGGCCGCTGCTACAACAGCGGCTGCAACAATAACATTATTTTTCAGGCATGTGTACATGCCTAATTTTTCTGGCAGTGGTGCTGCACTGTGGCTGCAAAAACAAAACAAAAAAAAAAGGCACATACAAGTGTCAATTCCCCTTCGTGATCGTTACCTTGTTGTGGTGAAGGGGCTTGCGTGTCACAATGAAGCGATCATCACCTCTATGAGTGTGTTGGCAATGTTGCCACACCCCAGATGATAAGGCCGTTGCTTCATTATGATCAGACCAAAAGCGATCGGCTGGATAATTTTTCATAGAAAAACCTTACATTTTTTTATATTTTTTTTTAAAGTTGTATGGGTGGGTTTTTAATACATAAAATAAAAAAATCATAATAAAGTCTCTTAATAGTTTATTAGAAATAATGCAGACAATTTAAAAAACCCCCATCAATTCCAATACAAAGGAAGTACAAAGCTCAGAACTAAATTATTCCAGGATGTCGTAATGGTTCGTTAATTCGACAATGGTTAATCAATTCGACATACGTACCCGGATAGGGGACGTAACAGGGATTAAACTGATAGGAATAGTACTAGTTAAGACACCACTCATATAGGGTGTCACAGCACATTGCTCCGTGCACGCGCAGTGCCCCAACTTGGGAGTAAGAGGACCGACCAAGCTGCTTTTTCCATCTCCCGGTTCCTAAAATCAATTCAGTTTGGTGTATCAGAGTTTGGTCTGTCACTGTGAAGGCAGTCGAAGGTACCCGGCCTAAAATTTTTTTCACAAAAGGCAATCCCACCCTGATATGGGACGTAACAGGGATTAAACTGATGAGAATAGTACTACAGAAAATAGCACTCATATCGGGTGTGACAGTAAATTACACGGCGCAGACGCTCTGACCGTGGCGTGGATTCAAACAAAGGGGAGGGAGCCAGCATTTTTATAACCATCTCCCCGTTCGAAAAATCTAATTAATAAATGGACGCCAGATTGGGGACATAACAGGGATTAAACTGATGAGAAGAGAGAACTACAGAAAATACCACTCATATCGAGTGGGGCAGTAAATTGCACGGCGCAGACGCAGTGACCGTGGCGTGGATTCAAACAAAGGGGAGGGAGCCAGCATTTTTTTTAACCATCTCCCTGTTCGAAAAATCAATTTAATAAATGGACCCCAGATTGGGGACTTAACAGGGATTAAACTGATGAGAAGAGAGAACTACAGAAAATACCACTCATATCGGGTGGGGCAGTAAATTGCACGGCGCAGACGCAGTGACCATGGCGTGGATTCAAACAAAGGGGAGGGAGCCAGCATTTTTTTAACCATCTCCCCGTTTGAAAAATCAATTTAATAAATGGACCCCAGATTGGGGACATAACAGGGATTAAACTGATGAGAAGAGAGCACTACAGAAAATACCACTCATATCGGGTGGGGCAGTAAATTGCACGGCACAGACGCAGTGACCGTGGATTCAAACAAAGGGGAGGGAGCCAGCGTTTTTTTAACCATCTCCCCGTTCGAAAAATCAATTTAATTCACCTTTCCAGGACCCTTGGTGTTGTACGTGGCTGGGTGGAGGAAGAAAGCTTCAATGACATCAACGGGACATGGCTAGCTTGGTATCCAACCTTGAACAAATGGGGAGTTTGCGGTTGGGCAAATAGACTGTTTGTGGTTGTTTGCGGTGCATTAAAAGGGGAGTTTGGTCTGTCAATGTCTGTGAAGCGGGCGTAACCCTTACACTACCTGATCGATACAACATCATTCCTGATCGTATACACACACTGGATGTTTTAAACCACGTTGTTCAAAAAAAAATTGGATTGTTAGGTGATTTATGCCCTTTATGGATTAAAATCCAACTCTGCGTCAACTGCATAATTTTCCATGGGAGTTTTGCCATGGATCCCCCTCCGGCATGCCTCAGTCCAGGTGTTAGTCCCCTTGAAACAACTTTTCCATCACTACTGTGGCTAGAAAGAGTCCCTGTGGGTTTTAAAATTCGCCTGCCTATTGAAGTCTATGGCGGTTCGCCCGTTCGCGAACATTTGCAGAAATTCGCGTTCGGCGTTCGCGAACGGAAAATTTTATGTTCGCGACATCACTAAAGCCGTATGGTTCCAGCGTTTGCAGTTTAAAGATCCAAAACATCTCCCTTTTTTGGAGTGTTCTGAATCTATCGGGACAAGTTTAGTTAATGGATTCATTCGGTATAATGTCAAGTTTGGAGGGATCTTTGTCATGGCGTAATAAAAAATGTCTTGAAACACTGTGTACATGGCTTCCAGAAACAATGTTCCACAGGTGCTTGTTTAGGCGTTCTCTGAGCGACTGTATGGTGCGGCCCACATATTGTAGGCCACATTCACATTCGGCCAGGTACACTATGAATGAAGAGGAGCAGTTCATAAAGCTCTTTATTTGGAATTCTTCCCCTGTTGCGTTGCTCTTAAATTTTTTAATTCGATTGCCAATGCTAGTGCAGCATTTGCACTGGGCATGATTACATTTATAGCTACCCGTCAGATCTGGAAAAAAGGTTGGAATAGATGTCGCTGTAGGCCTTTTCTTTTTCAATTTGCTCGGAGCTAGTGTGTTCTTCAATGTCCTGGCCCTTCTAAAAATGATCTAAGGTTTGGACGGAATGGCTTCTTTAACCCCTTAAGGACCGGGCTCATTTTCACCTTAAGGACCAGGCTCATTTTCACCTTAAGGACCAGGCCATTTTTTGCAAATCTGACCAGTGTCACTTTAAGTGCTCATAACTTTAAAACGCTTTGACTTACCCAGGCCGTTCTGAGATTGTTTTTTCGTCACATATTGTACTTCATGACACTGCTAAAATTGGGTCAAAAAAGTTAATTTTTTTGCATAAAAAAATACAATTTTTACCGTAAATTTTGAAAAATTAGCAAATTTCAAATTTTCAGTTTCTCTACCTCTGTAATACATAGTAATACCCCCAAAAATTGTGATGACTTTACATTCCCCATATGTCTACTTCATGCTTGAATTGTTTTGGGAATGATATTTTATTTTTTGGGGATGTTACAAGGCTTAGAAGTTTAGAAGCAAATTTTGAAATTTTCAGAAATCTTCAAAATCCCACTTTTTATGGACCAGTTCAGGTTTGAAGTCATATTGTGAGGCTTAGATAATAGAAACCTCCCAAAAATGATCCCATTCTAGAAACTACACCCCTCAAGGTATTCAAAACAGTTTTTTCAAACTTTGTTAACCCTTTAGGTGTTCCACAAGAGTTAATGGCAGATGGAGAAACAATTTTGAAATTTATATTTTTTGGAAAATTTTCCAATATAATCAATTTTTTCCAGGAGTAAAACAAGGGTTAACTGCCAAACAACACTCAAAATGGGTTGCCCTGATTCTGTAGTTTGCAAAAACACCCCATATGTGGTCGTAAACTACTGTTTGGCCGAACGGTAGCACATAGAAGGAGGGGAACACCATATGGGTTTTGGAAGGCAGATTTGGCAGGACTGGTTTTGTTTATACCATGTCCCATTTGAAGCCCCCTGTTGCACCCCTAGAATAGAAATTTCAAAAAAGTGACTCCATCTAAGAAAGTACACCCCTCAAGGTATTCAAAACTGGGTTTACAAACTTTGTTAACCCTTTAGGTGTTCCACAAGAGTTAATGGCAGATGGAGAAACAATTTTGAAATTTCTATTTTTTGGAAAATTTTCCAATATAATCAACATTTTCCAGGAGTAAAACAAGGGTTAACTGCCAAACAACACTCAAAATGGGTTGCCCTGATTCTGTAGTTTGCAAAAACACCCCATATGTGGTCGTAAACTACTGTTTGGCCGAACGGTAGCACATAGAAGGAGGGGAACACCATATGGGTTTTGGAAGGCAGATTTGGTAGGACTGGTTTTGTTTATACCATGTCCCATTTGAAGCCCCCTGTTGCACCCCTAGAATAGAAATTTCAAAAAAGTGACTCCATCTAAGAAAGTACACCCCTCAAGGTATTCAAAACTGGGTTTACAAACTTTGTTAACCCTTTAGGTGTTCCACAAGAGTTAATGGCAGATGGAGAAACAATTTTGAAATTTCTATTTTTTGGAAAATTTTCCAATATAATCAATTTTTTCCAGGAGTAAAACAAGGGTTAACTGCCAAACAACACTCAAAATGGGTTGCCCTGATTCTGTAGTTTGCAAAAACACCCCATATGTGGTCGTAAACTACTGTTTGGCCGAACGGTAGCACATAGAAGGAGGGGAACACCATATGGGTTTTGGAAGGCAGATTTGGCAGGACTGGTTTTGTTTATACCATGTCCCATTTGAAGCCCCCTGTTGCACCCCTAGAATAGAAATTTCAAAAAAGTGACTCCATCTAAGAAAGTACACCCCTCAAGGTATTCAAAACTGGGTTTACAAACTTTGTTAACCCTTTAGGTGTTCCACAAGAGTTAATGGCAGATGGAGAAACAATTTTGAAATTTCTATTTTTTGGAAAATTTTCCAATATAATCAATTTTTTCCAGGAGTAAAACAAGGGTTAACTGCCAAACAACACTCAAAATGGGTTGCCCTGATTCTGTAGTTTGCAAAAACACCCCATATGTGGTCGTAAACTACTGTTTGGCCGAACGGTAGCACATAGAAGGAGGGGAACACCATATGGGTTTTGGAAGGCAGATTTGGCAGGACTGGTTTTGTTTATACCATGTCCCATTTGAAGCCCCCTGTTGCACCCCTAGAATAGAAATTTCAAAAAAGTGACTCCATCTAAGAAAGTACACCCCTCAAGGTATTCAAAACTGGGTTTACAAACTTTGTTAACCCTTTAGGTGTTCCACAAGAGTTAATGGCAGATGGAGAAACAATTTTGAAATTTATATTTTTTGGAAAATTTTCCAATATAATCAATTTTTTCCAGGAGTAAAACAAGGGTTAACTGCCAAACAACACTCAAAATGGGTTGCCCTGATTCTGTAGTTTTCATAAACACCCCATATGTGGTTGTAAACTACTGTTTGGCCGAACGGTAGCACATAGAAGGAGGGGAACACCATATGGGTTTTGGAAGGCAGATTTGGCAGGACTGGTTTTGTTTATACCATGTCCCATTTGAAGCCCCCTGTTGCACCCCTAGAATAGAAATTTCTAAAAAGTGACTCCATCTAAGAAAGTACACCCCTCAAGGTATTCAAAACTGGGTTTACAAACTTTGTTAACCCTTTAGGTGTTCCACAAGAGTTAATGGCAGATGGAGAAACAATTTTGAAATTTCTATTTTTTGGAAAATTTTCCAATATAATCAATTTTTTCCAGGAGTAAAACAAGGGTTAACTGCCAAACAACACTCAAAATGGGTTGCCCTGATTCTGTAGTTTGCAAAAACACCCCATATGTGGTCGTAAACTACTGTTTGGCCGAACGGTAGCACATAGAAGGAGGGGAACACCATATGGGTTTTGGAAGGCAGATTTGGCAGGACTGGTTTTGTTTATACCATGTCCCATTTGAAGCCCCCTGTTGCACCCCTAGAATAGAAATTTCAAAAAAGTGACTCCATCTAAGAAAGTACACCCCTCAAGGTATTCAAAACTGGGTTTACAAACTTTGTTAACCCTTTAGGTGTTCCACAAGAGTTAATGGCAGATGGAGAAACAATTTTGAAATTTCTATTTTTTGGAAAATTTTCCAATATAATCAATTTTTTCCAGGAGTAAAACAAGGGTTAACTGCCAAACAACACTCAAAATGGGTTGCCCTGATTCTGTAGTTTGCAAAAACACCCCATATGTGGTCGTAAACTACTATTTGGCTAAACGGCAGGACATAGAAGAAGGGGAACGTCATTTTTGGAAGGCAGATTTTGCTGGACTGGTTTATTGACACCATGTACCCTTTCAAGCCCCCTGATGCACCCCTAGAGTAGAAACTCCATAAAAGTGACCCCATCTAGGAAACTACGGGATAAGGTGGTTGTTGTTTTGGGACTATTTTTGGGGTAAATTTGATTTTTGGTTGCTCTATATTAGTCTTTTTTGAGGCAATGTAACAAAAAAATGTAATTCTAAAATTGTTTCTACATTCACTATTTGGTTTTGTGGAACACCTAAAGGGTTAACATAGTTTGTAAAGTAACTTTTGAATACCTTGAGGGGTGTAGTTTCTTAGATGGGGTCACTTTTTTGGAGTTTCTAGTCTAGGCTACATCAGGGGGGGCTTCTAATGGGACATGGTGTCAAAAAAAAAACTGTCCATCAAAATCTGCCTTCCAGAAACCATATGGAGTTCCCTTCGTTCTATGCCCTGCCGTGCGGCTATATAGCCATTTACGACCACATATGGGGTGTTTCTGCAAACTACAGAATCGGGGCAATAAATATTTAGTTTTGTTTGGCTGTTAACCCTTGCTTTATTACCGGCAAAATGGATTCAAATTGAAATTTTGCCCAAAAATTGGTGTTTTGGCACAGTTTTTATTTTATATTTTTAACACCGTTCATCCGAGGCGTTTGGTCAAAAGTTATTTTTATAGCGACGACTTTTACGCACGCGACGATGCCCAATATGTATGGCTCTCAGACTTTGGAGACACTAAGCAGGCATCCTAAAACTGCGGCCCTCCAGATATTGTAAAACTACAATTCCCACCATGCCCTGCTGATGGCTGTAGGTTGTCTGGGCATGCTGGGAGTTATAGTTTTACAACATCTGGAGGGCCGCAGTTTGAGGATGCCTGCTCTAAAACTAATATTTTTTGGGGAAAGAAAAATTGTTTCCGTGTCTCCAAAGTCTGAGAGCCATAGTGTTTTATGTTCTCTAGTGGACTGTTGAGGATTATAAAAATTTAGTACTCCATGGAAGTGTGATACTCCCTGAAGCAATTGATAATGCAGAGGCCCGGATGATCGGGGCAAGTGTCACATTGAGTAGTGGTGTCCTTCCGTATCCCCCTCTTGTGACACACTCTGCACTTTTTTTGGGTTCGTCCCTTCTTTCCAGTATGGGGGACCACACCTGGAAAGTGTTGGCCAGGGACGATCCGGGCGCCTCCAATTCCCGAGGTACTCCGGCCTGCTCTTTCCCGGTCCGAAAAGATCAGGTCTTTGAGGACTGCCTCATAGAACTGGAGGAATGTCCCTGTGCTGCCAGCGCTTCGGGATAGTACAAAAGAGTTGTACATGGCAACCTGTACCAAGTAGACCGCAACTTTTTTGTACCATGCCCGGGTTTTGCGCATGGCGTTATATGGCGTGAGGACTTGATCAGAGAGATCAACTCCTCCCATATACCGATTGTAGTCGACGATACAATCGGGCTTGAGGACCGTTGCCGCGGTACCTCGCACAGGGACAGGGGTGGTGCCGTTACCGTGGATTGTGGACAGCATAAGGACATCCCTCTTGTCCTTATACCTGACCAGCAACAGGTTTCCACTGGTAAGGGCACGGGTCTCACCCCTGGGGATAGGTACCTGGAGGGGGTAGGCAGGGAGGCCGCGTTGATTTTTCCGCACGGTCCCACAAGCGAACGTGGATCTGGCGGCAAGGGACCTGAACAAGGGAATGCTGGTATAAAAGTTATCCACGTACAAGTGGTAACCATTATCCAGCAGTGGGTACATAAGGTCCCACACGAGTTTCCCGCTAACACCCAGAGTGGGGGGACATTCTGGGGGTTCAATACGGGAATCTCGCCCCTCGTACACACGAAATTTGTAAGTGTACCCTGAGGCACTCTCACAAATTTTGTATAGCTTCACGCCATACCTCGCCCGCTTTGTGGGAATGTATTGGCGGAAACTGAGTCTCCCCTTGAACGCAACGAGAGACTCATCAACCGCGACCTCCCTTCCAGGTACGTAGGCCTGCTGAAATGTGGCCCCAAAGTGATCGATGACCGGCCGTATCTTATACAGCCGGTCATAGGCAGGATCACTTCGGGGGGGACATGCTGCATTATCGGAATAATGCAGACATTTCCGGATGGCCTCAAACCGGTGACGTATCATGACCATACTGTACAGTGGGGTCTGGTATAGGACGTCCCCACTCCAGTATTGCCTGACACTGGGTTTTTGGACTAGACCCATATGCAGCACGAGGCCCCAAAATGTCCTCATTTCGGCTGCACTGACCGGCGTCCAGCCACCGGGTCTAGCCAAAACTGAGCCTGGGTTTTGAGCGACGAACTGTTGGGCGTACAGATTCGTCTGCTCCACCATCAAATTCACCAGTGAGTTACTGAAAAAAAAACTAAAATAGTCTATTTCAGTAAACCCCACTGTGGGAATCTGGATTCCAGGATTGCCAGCAAAATCCGGAATCTCAGGCTCAAAGTCCACTGGGGGACACCAGCTAAGTTCATCGGCAGGGGGCTCCGGTGGACTTATTTGGTGGGCCGGGAAACCAGTACGAACCCCAGGGCGGCTCGTACTAGGGTGGGCCACAGGATCCCTAGCATGTGGGGCCCCTGGCTCCGCCTGGCGGCGTCTCCGCCGCCTTGGTGGCTCATCGTCATCAGATGATGATGAGGAGGATGCGGATGACAAAAGGAATGTGGGGTCATCCTCATCCTCACTGGGGCTCTCAGAGTCGGAGGCAATCTGGGCGTATGCCTCCTCGGCCGAGAACATCCGGTGGGCCATGGGTGTGTGTGCGTGTAGGTGTGCGTGTGTGGCAAACTTTATTATATTGTGCGTGTGTGTGGGGGCAACGGGTGTTCGCGTACTAAAAAGTCCAGGCAAAAAAATGGGCAAGTGTTAGAAAAAAAAAAAGTTAAAACTTGCTGATCAGCGGTACAACGCTGATCAGCGGTCGGTGGGGTGGTGGGGCGGGCGATGCGCTAACAGTGGACGGACGCTAAAAAGTGCCGGCCAGTCAGCGCACGCAGAAAAAAAAAAGTGGTGGTGAGTGGGGGGTGGGGGGTGCTGGTGGGGGGTGGGTGGGGGGGGGGAGGCAGGTGGGGGGGGGGGGGAAGTGGCTGGTGGGGGGTGGGTGGGGGGGCAAGTGGCAGGAGGGGTCTGGGTTAGGGTTAGATGGAAGTTTGGAAGTTTGGAATAAAAGTACTTTTTTTTTTTTTTTTCTAACTTACTTTTCCCTTCTTTCCCTGCCTAACGGTGCCTCTCCCTCACTGACCCTAACCTACCTGGGTGGCGATGGGTGCAGGAGGGTGATGGATGCCGATTAGGGGGACACAGGAGCTCGTTCTGGACGGTGCTGCACGGTCAGGGTGCTGGACAGGAAGAGGAGGGGAGAGAGGAGCGCAGGAAGTTTGAATCTCGCGCCTCTCTCCCCTGCACCAATCAGCACCCTGGACAGCGGCATTCAGCACCAGGGCCAGCACCGCCTCTCCAAATCCTCGGACTGCGATAGGTGGTGTATAATTACGCCACCGATCGCAGTCTTTTTCCGGTTCATCGGGTCACAGGACACCCGAATGGACCGGAAACGCAGAAAACCGCAGGTCTGAATTGACCTGCGGTTTTCTGCGATCGCCGATACGGGGGGGTCAAATGACCCCCCCCTGCATTGTTACGGGATGCCGGCTGAATGATTTCAGCCGAAATCCCGTTCCGATTAACCCCTGCGGCGCCGGAGTTCCGATTTTAAGTCAGGACGTACCGGTACGTCCTCGGTCCTTAAGGACTCGGGAAATAGGGCGTACCGGTACGTCCTAGGTCCTTAAGGACTCGGGAAATAGGGCGTACCGGTACGTCCTAGGTCCTTAAGGGGTTAAGGAAAGGGTCATTTTTTAAAATATTCCAATGTTTAGTAAGAATGTTCCTCAGGGCATCATGGTTCGGGTTGAACGTAGTGATAAAAAAAGATTAAAATTTTGATGTCACCTCCAGTTCTTTGGTTTTGTCTTTCGTTATTAGGCAATCCTCCTGACTTTGCTTGCTTGCGCGCGTGTAAGCGCCTTCAATGATCCCTCTAGGGTATTTTTTACTGATGAATCTTGAGTGTAAAATTTGACTTTGTCACACAAAGTCCCTCGTAGTAGTTCAATTTCTTCTTAATCTTTTGAACTGGCTGAAAGGGATATTATCTTTCCATTTTTTATGGTGTGCACTTTTGTAATCCAGGTAGCTGTTACTGTCCACTTGTTTAAAAAAAGTTTTGGACATGATTGTTTTGTTGCTGTGGTAGAGGTTTAAATCTAAGTATTCAATCGAAGTGGTTGAGCTGTTTGCTGTGAGTTTGAGGTTCCATGTGTTCGTATTTAAATGAGAAATAAAGTCGTTGGCTTCTTCTCTATTTCCCTTCCAAATGAGGATCAAATCATCAATGTACCTTTTATAGAAGATGATTTTTTCTTTCCAGGGGTGTCCACTGTAGATAAACTCCTCCTCAAAACAGCCCATATATAAGTTCGCAAAACTCGGCGCGAAACGCGTCCCCATTGCGGTGCCATTCCGCTGTTTGTATAACTTGCCCTCAAAAGAAAACACATTATGTTTTAGAATAAAATGAATTGCGTCCAGAATAAAAGTTTTGTGCGTCTTGGATAGGAGGCTATCTGTCTCTAAATAGAAGCCCGTTGTTTCAATTCCTGCTTCGTGAGGGATGTTTGAATATAAGGCTACCACATCCAGGGTCAACCAGCTGTACGAGGGGTCCTAGGTGATATCTTTGAGTAATGTAATTAACAGAGAAGAATCCTGTAGGAAGGAAGGAAGGTTAACTACATATTTTTGTAAAAAAAATATCTACATAATGGGACAGATTGCTTGTGAGTGAATTGATCCCAGAGATGATGGGTCTCCCTGGTGGGTTCTTGACGTCTTTATGGATTTTCGGTAAATGGTAAAACAATGCCGTATTGGGGGTGGTCTATTTTTATGTATTCTTTCTCTTTTTTTGTTAGGATGTGGTCTTCTTCAGCTTGTTTCAGCAGACTATCGAGACTCCTTTTATTGTCGGTTGATGGATTATGGAGGAGGGATTCATAATATAATGGGTCTCCCAGGATCCTAATGGCTTCTTTTATATAGTCTTCTTTGTTTTGCAATACGATTCCTCCCCCCTTG
This sequence comes from Bufo bufo, assembly GCF_905171765.1. NCBI lineage: Eukaryota > Metazoa > Chordata > Amphibia > Anura > Bufonidae > Bufo > Bufo bufo. The sequence continues at coordinate 112,608,127 of NC_053395.1, read as the reverse complement.
TCTGCATTTCGAATGACCAAAGAGTCAATACTGTTGAGTTCCTTAACTGCCAACTTTTCTTCTTTAGTTAGATTTTTCTTTGTTTTGGTTGTAGCATTAATTTTTCTCATGTCGTCAGAAACTAATGAGAAAAAAGTGTTAATATGGTTCCCCCTACGATGAATGGGGTTGAAGGTTGATTTCGGTTTTAAACCTGTATGAATGGTGAGTGAAGGATCCGGATTTGTCAGACTCTTTTCTATTTTATCATTTTTGCATTGTTTAGCTTCAATAGCAAAATGCCTCTGCAGAGTGACCTTCCTGATAAAGGTGTTCAGGTCCACAAACAGTTCGAATTCATTAAATTTCTCTTAGAGAGATTGAAGATTTTTACCGTCGAGTGGTTTTGTTCCTCTTTGGACCTTGGTAGTTCTGTGAGTTCTCTTTCGTGATTCTTGCCTCCATTTTTGGTTCTGTTTGAGACTCCTCCTCTCCGTCCTCTGTGGCATTTTTTCTTTTTTGACCCTTCAGATGTTTTTTTATTGCTGGTTTGAAGAAGTCTGTGATAATTGTGGTGTTGCCCGCAGGTTGTCTTAAGGTGTATGTTGCTTCCGGGGTCAGGGCCCCGGGCAGCGGTAAAAAAGACACCGAATGGTTAGCTGTTAGGTTGAAAGGTGTAGAGGGGGATTCTGAGAGACTTTCATCATGGATGGTAAGTAATGAATCCTCAAAGATAATGGAGACGGTCACCACGGCATGTGAGGTAGAGGGCACTGACGGAAAAGAGATAGGGGGGAGGTTGAGTGGACAGCCTTGGGGAAGGCTGGAGGGGGAAAAAGGAGGAGACCAGGATTGGGAGTGAGGGGATTTTGTTGGAGCGAGGGACTGTATGGAAGTGGTTGCGGCCAACCCGGTAGGGGTAGCAATGTCGGGGGGATGGCCAAAGAGTCCCACAGCGTCTAGATCTGGAAAAAAAGAGGTACAGATGGAACCAATGTCTGGGGCAGGTGTGTTGGTGGTGATGGAAGGGCGGGGGGAGGGGGCTTTCTGTGTACCGGAATATTCCGTGTGGGGGGGCGTGGCTTTATAGCCGCAACAGGGGAATGTGATCCTTGCCCCCGGGTGGGCCGATTGCTGTGAAATCTAATATAGGTCTGGGGGTGACGGGCATGGGATTTGGCGTGAGTTGGGTGAGGGACCTGGTGGGTCTCAGGGGTCGTATGTGGGTTGGGCCAATGTTTTGCAGGGAAGTTGACTTTGGGCTTGGCTGTTAGCCAAAATTTGATACTACCATTGATAAAATCATGTCTGTCTCTAGCGAGTTTGGAGGATTTTTTGGCAATGGTGTCGCGTTCATGCTGGAGTAGTCTACCTGTAATAAGTCTATCGTATTTGGTGTAGTCAGCATGTTTATTATGTTGAATTAAAAGACTGGTTTGTGAGTAAATCTGTTCTTTGAGTGTGTTACACAAAGATTCGCGTTTGGTGCTTAAACGTCTCAAGAACCCCCTTGAACAATCTAAAAGGTAATTGTCCCAATCGTGTGTAAAGTCCACATTATTCTTGAAGGGACTTTCAAGTCTCAGGCGTAAACCGCGTGGGACCAGAGAATCCTTGAGGTACACCTCAAGAAGGATCCAATCCAGGTGATGTTGGATCTCTTCTTTGAGTGAATTTTCAAGCTGGAAAAACAGACCAGCTAGATCTTTAGAGTTGATAGTTGGTTCAGAGGATGTAGAATCTTGTGCTGGCGACTTTAGGGCCGAGCTGTTGACATTATTTGTTGTCCATATTTGTGTCAACTTCTGTCGTTCCAGTAAACGATGGTCGCAGTAATCCATTATGGATTTTATCAGGGTAGTTGCGCTATATCCAAGACCTAGAGCTGCCGTATCTCAGAGTCAATAATTATGAACTAACTCTTTACCTGAGAAACTCAGGAGAATACAGCGTATTTGGACAAAAAAGAGAGAAGGCGCTCATAGGGGAAATAAGTAAAATCCTGTTTTCCCTTGTCTAGGGGAGGTAATGTGCTCACCTGTCACAGTTGCACCTAATTGGGTGCAACTACAATGGAGGATGAACAATAGTGGTGATTGGTTGGTGCTGCCGGTCTTGTCCAAACACCCTTTGGTCGAGGGACAAACCTCCAATCGGGTGAGTGTAAGAGCTGAAGGTTTGCTGGACCAAGGAAGTCCAGGAGGAACGGACAAATAGAAGGGCGAAGGATCGCAACCAATGGTCAAAAAAATGATTTATTCAGAGACAACGCGTTTCGGGGGGCATGACCCCTTTATCAAGTCTACAGAAAAAAATGGATATTAATGATATCAAAAATTACAAAAAAAAATCAAAATCTATAAAAATAGAGAGTATATCCAAAGTTGAGATTGATTGCATAGGATAGTGTATATATATACACATATACACACACCTACATATACATACAGTACAGACCAAAAGTTTGGACACACCTTCTCATTCAAAGAGTTTTCTTTATTTTCATGACTATGAAGGCATCAAAACTATGAATTAACACATGTGGAATTATATACATAACAAACAAGTGTGAAACTACTGAAAATATGTCATATTCTAGGTTCTTCAAAGTAGCCACCTTTTGCTTTGATTACTGCTTTGCACACTCTTGGCATTCTCTTGATGAGCTTCAAGAGGTAGTCCCCTGAAATGGTCTTCCAACAGTCTTGAAGGAATTCCCAGAGATGCTTAGCACTTGTTGGCCCTTTTGCCTTCACTCTGCGGTCCAGCTCACCCCAAACCATCTCGATTGGGTTCAGGTCCGGTGTCTGTAGAGGCCAGGTCATCTGGCGCAGCACCCCATCACTCTCCTTCATGGTCAAATAGCCCTTACTTTCAAAGTTTTCCCAATTTTTCGGCTGACTGACTGACCTTCATTTCTTAAAGTAATGATGGCCACTCGTTTTTCTTTACTTAGCTGCTTTTTTCTTGCCATAATACAAATTCTAACAGTCTATTCAGTAGGACTATCAGCTGTGTTTCCACCTGACTTCTCCTCAACGCCACTGATGGTCCCAACCCCATTTATAAGGCAAGAAATCCCACTTATTAAACCTGACAGGGCACACCTGTGAAGTGAAAACCATTTCAGGGGATTACCTCTTGAAGCTCATCAAGAGAATGCCAAGAGTGTGCAAAGCAGTAATCAAAGCAAAAGGTGGCTACTTTGAAGAACTTAGAATATGACATATTTTCAGTTGTTTCACACTTGTTTGCTATGTATATAATTCCACATGTGTCAATTCATAGTTTTGATGCCTTCAGTGTGAATCTATAATTTTCATAGTCATGAAAATAAAGAAAACTCTTTGAATGAGAAGGTGTGTCCAAACTTTTGGTCTGTACTGTATATATAAAATAATAAATATACAAATATACACGTACATATAATATAGAAATAATTAATATTCATGATAGATAAATAATGAAACAATCAATAAAATGTAATGGTAGCTAAAAATTGTAGCTAAAAATTAATTATATGTATCTTTAACATTAGCATTCATTTATGCTTGTCACTAACCTAATATTAAGATGATAAAATAAACTTACTAAAATGTACACATAATGAATATAAGTGTATACATATAATTAAATAAATGGATCAGTAGGGGGCCCATCACTGTATTGTAGCAAAAAATTTGATGTATCTTTAACATTAGCATAATATTTCATAGGTTCATGCAGGCATATTGATGGTGGTGAGTAGTGTACCGGCACTGTAGAGGAGACTATGTTGCAGGACCTAGAACAATCCCTTGAGGGCTATAATGAAAGTGAATGCGATAAGCTGAAAAGCTGTACTGGAGGGAAAAAGACAATACCTGGTGGATCACAGAAGAGGCCGTTCACTCCCCAGCACGTGGGGCGTCTGGTACGCTGTGAGTTCAAGGCGCGCGCACTTAGCCGGAGTTTAAATTAGCCAGCATCTGAGTGCTGAACGGGCATCACTGCAAAATGGGCGGAGCTACGATCGTGATGGGCGGAGCTACGGTCGTGATGGGCGGAGCTACGATCGTGATGGGCCTCGAGTTTAAATTAGCCGGCATCTGAGTGCTGAACGGGCATCGCTGCAAAATGGGCGGAGCTACAATCGTGATGGGCGGAGCTATGATCGGGGCTGGGGCTGGTGCAGAGGAGGGAATGGTTAGGAAAGGGAGAACAGAGAAATCTAATAAACCACTGGGTGTTGGTACAGATTACTGATGCTAGTGATATACGATAATGATGATGTAATTAAGGATAATGACAATTGCTGAGATTATTCGGATCTTGTTACTGGGGTGAAAAAAGATACTATATATGTATATTTGGAAATCTAGGACGACTATTTAATGTGGGTATAGGTATATACAGTGGGGTAAATAATTATTTGACCCCTCACTGATTTTGTAAGTTTGTCCAATGACAAAGAAATGAAAAGTCTCAGAACAGTATCATTTCAATGGTAGGTTTATTGTAACAGTGGCAGATAGCACATCAAAAGGAAAATCGAAAAAATAACTTTAAATAAAAGATAGCAACTGATTTGCATTTCATTGAGTGAAATAAGTATTTGAACCCTCTAACAAAAAAAGACTTAATACTTGGTGGAAAAACCCTTGTTTGCAAGCACAGAGGTCAAACGTTTCTTGTAATTGATGACCAAGTTTGCGCACATTTTAGGAGGAATGTTGGTCCACTCCTCTTTGCAGATCATCTCTAAATCCCTAAGGTTTCGAGGCTGTCTCTGTGCAACTCTGAGCTTGAGCTCCCTCCATAGGTTTTCGATTGGATTAAGGTCCGGAGACTGACTAGGCCACTCCATGACCTTAATGTGCTTCTTCTTGAGCCACTCCTTTGTTGCCTTTGCTGTATGTTTTGGGTCATTGTCGTGCTGGAACACCCATCCACGACCCATTTTCAGTTTCCTGGCAGAGGGAAGGAGGTTGTCGCTCAGGATTTCACGATACATGGCTCCGTCCATTTTCCCGTTTATGCGAATAAGTTGTCCTGTGCCCTTAGCAGAAAAACACCCCCAAAGCAAAATGTTTCCACCCCCATGCTTGACGGTGGGGACGGTGTTTTGGGGGTCATAGGCAGCATTTTTCTTCCTCCAAACACAGCGAGTTGAGTTAATGCCAAAGAGCTCTATTTTGGTCTCATCAGACCACAGCACCTTCTCCCAGTCACTCTCTGAATCATTCAGGTGTTCATTGGCAAACTTCAGACGGGCCTGCACATGTGCCTTCCTGAGCAGGGGGACCTTGCGAGCCCTGCAGGATTTTAATCCATTGCGGTGTAATGTGTTTCCAATGGTTTTCTTGGTGACTGTGGTCCCTGCTAATTTGAGGTCATTAACTAACTCCTCCCGTGTAGTTCTAGGATGCTTTTTCACCTTTCTCAGAACCATTGACACCCCACGAGGTGAGATCTTGCGTGGAGCCCCAGAGCCCCAGATTGATGTTCATTTTGTGCTCCTTCCATTTTCGAACAATCGCACCAACAGTTGTCACCTTCTCTCCCAGCTTCTTGCTAATGGTTTTGTAGCCCATTCCAGCCTTGTGCAGGTCTACAATTTTGTCTCTGACATCCTTGGACAGCTCTTTGGTCTTTCCCATGTTGGAGAGTTTGGATTCTGCTTGATTGATTGATTCTGTGGACAGGTGTCTTTTATACAGGTGACTAGTTAAGACAGGTTTCCTTAATGAGGGTGACTAATTGAGTAGAAGTGTCTAACCACTCTGTGGGAGCCAGAACTCTTAATGGTTGGTAGGGGTTCAAATACTTATTTCACTCAATGAAATGCAAATCAGTTGCTATCTTTTATTTAAAGTTATTTTTTCGATTTTCCTTTTGATGTGCTATCTGCCACTGTTACAATAAACCTACCATTGAAATTATACTGTTCTGAGACTTTTCATTTCTTTGTCATTGGACAAACTTACAAAATCAGTGAGGGGTCAAATAATTATTTCCCCCACTGTAGATATAAACATAGTCATTTGGGGTGAGATTAAATACTCATATACTTGCCGGTTGGGGGTGGAATAAGATATTTATTTATGTTGCACTAGCATTGCCAATCGAATTAAAAAATTTAAGAGCAACGCAACAGGGGAAGAATTCCAAATAAAGAGCTTTATGAACTGCTCCTCTTCATTCATAGTGTACCTGGCCGAATGTGAATGTGGCCTACAATATGTGAGCCGCACCATACAGTCGCTCAGAGAACGCCTAAACAAGCACCGGTGGAACATTGTACATGGCTTCCAGAAACACAGTGTTTCAAGACATTTTTTATTACGCCATGACAAAGATCCCTCCAAACTTGACTTTATACCGATTGAATCCATTAACAAAACTTGTCCCGATAGATTCAGAACACTCCAAAAAAGGGAGATGTTTTGGATCTTTAAACTGCAAATGCTGGAACCATACGGCTTAAATTAGAGTCTAGAAAACAAGTGTTTTTGATTTAAAAAAAATCTTCCTCATACCATTGTAGCAAATCACTATCAGTGCCAGTTGCTCTTTTCCCCCTTGCCTTTCTCTCCCCCACCCCATCCTTCCTTCCTGCCCCCCCCCCCCCCCCCCCCCTTCGTTTCCCATTTCACCCTGCCTGGCATCTATCCCATAACCTAAGAAATAAATAAATATCTTATTCCACCCCGAATAATCTCAGCAATTGTCATCATCCTTAATTACATCATCATTATCGTATATCACTAGCATCAGTAATCTGTACCAACACCCAGTGGTTTATTAGATTTCACTGTTCTCCCTTTCCTAACCATTCCCTCCTCTGCACCAGCCCCAGCCCCGATCGTAGCTTCGCCCATCACGATTGTAGCTCCGCCCATTTTGCAGCGATGCCCGTTCAGCACTCAGATGCCAGCTAATTTAAACTCGGAGCCCATCACGATCGTAGCTCCGCCCATCACGATCGTAGCTCCGCCCATTTTGCAGTGATGCCCGTTCAGCACTCAGATGCTGGCTAATTTAAACTCCGGCTAAGTGCGCGCGCCTTGAACTCACAGCGTACCAGACGCCCCACGTGCTGGGGAGCGAACGGCCTCTTCTGTGATCCACCTGGTATTGTCTTTTTCCCTCCAGTACAGCTTTTCAGCTTATTGCATTCACTTTCATTATAGCCCTCCAGGGATTGTTCTAGGTCCTGCAACATAGTCTCCTCTACAGTGCCGGTACACTACTCACCACCATCAATATGCCTGCATGAACCTATGAAATATTATGCTAATTTTAAAGATACATCTAACTAATTTTTAGCTACAATACAGTGATGGGCCCCCTACTGATCCATTTATTTAATTATATGTATACACTTATATTCATTATGTGTACATTTTAGTAAGTTTATTTTATCATCTTAATATTAGGTTAGTGACAAGCATAAATGAATGCTAATGTTAAAGATACACTGCGTGCAGAATTATTAGGCAAATGAGTATTTTGACCACATCATCCTCTTTATGCATGTTGTCTTACTCCAAGCTGTATAGGCTCGAAAGCCTACTACCAATTAAGCATATTAGGTGATGTGCATCTCTGTAATGAGAAGGGGTGTGGTCTAATGACATCAACACCCTATATTAGGTGTGCATAATTATTAGGCAACTTCCTTTCCTTTGGCAAAATGGGTCAAAAGAAGGACTTGACAGGCTCAGAAAAGTCAAAAATAGTGAGATATCTTGCAGAGGGATGCAGCACTCTTAAAATTGCAAAGCTTCTGAAGCGTGATCATCGAACAATCAAGCGTTTCATTCAAAATGGTCAACAGGGTCGCAAGAAGCGTGTGGAAAAACCAAGGCGCAAAATAACTGCCCATGAACTGAGAAAAGTCAAGCGTGCAGCTGCCAAGATGCCACTTGCCACCAGTTTGGCCATATTTTAGAGCTGCAACATCACTGGAGTGCCCAAAAGCACAAGGTGTGCAATACTCAGAGACATGGCCAAGGTAAGAAAGACTGAAAGACGACCACCACTGAACAAGACACACAAGCTGAAACGTCAAGACTGGGCCAAGAAATATCTCAAGACTGATTTTTCTAAGGTTTTATGGACTGATGAAATGAGAGTGAGTCTTGATGGGCCAGATGGATGGGCCCGTGGCTGGATTGGTAAAGGGCAGAGAGCTCCAGTCCGACTCAGACGCCAGCAAGGTGGAGGTGGAGTACTGGTTTGGGCTGGTATCATCAAAGATGAGCTTGTGGGGCCTTTTCGGGTTGAGGATGGAGTCAAGCTCAACTCCCAGTCCTACTGCCAGTTTCTGGAAGACACCTTCTTCAAGCAGTGGTACAGGAAGAAGTCTGCATCTTCAAGAAAAACATGATTTTCATGCAGGACAATGCTCCATCACACGCGTCCAAGTACTCCACAGCGTGGCTGGCAAGAAAGGGTATAAAAGAAGAAAATCTAATGACATGGCCTCCTTGTTCCCCTGATCTGAACCCCATTGAGAACCTGTGGTCCATCATCAAATGTGAGATTTACAAGGAGGGAAAACAGTACACCTCTCTGAACAGTGTCTGGGAGGCTGTGGTTGCTGCTGCACGCAATGTTGATGGTGAACAGATCAAAACACTGACAGAATCCATGTATGGCAGGCTTTTGAGTGTCCTTGCAAAGAAAGGTGGCTATATTGGTCACTGATTTGTTTTTGTTTTGTTTTTGAATGTCAGAAATGTATATTTGTGAATGTTGAGATGTTATATTGGTTTCACTGGTAAAAATAAATAATTGAAATGGGTATATATTTGTTTTTGGTTAAGTTGCCTAATAATTATGCACAGTAATAGTCACCTGCACACACAGATATCCCCCTAAAATAGCTAAAACTAAAAACAAACTAAAAACTACTTCCAAAAATATTCAGCTTTGATATTAATGAGTTTTTTGGGTTCATTGAGAACATGGTTGTTGTTCAATAATAAAATTAATCCTCAAAAATACAACTTGCCTAATAATTCTGCACTCCCTGTACATATAAATAATTTTTAGCTACAATTTTTAGCTACCATTACATTTTATTGATTGTTTCATTATTTATCTATCATGAATATTAATTATTTCTATATTATATGTACGTGTATATTTGTATATTTATTATTTTATATATATGTATATGTAGGTGTGTGTATATGTGTATATATATATACTATCCTATGCAATCAATCTCAACTTTGGATATACTCTCTATTTTTATAGATTTTTTTTTGTTTGTAATTTTTGATATCATTAATATACATTTTTTCCTGTAGACTTGATAAAGGGGTCATGCACCCCGAAACGCGTTGTCTCTGAATAAATCATTTTTTTGACCATTGGTTGCGATCCTGCGCCCTTCTATTTGTCCGTTCCTCCTGGACTTCCTTGGTCCAGCAAACCTTCAGCTCTGTTGAGAACAATGGCATCAGTGTATACTCTGATGCTTTGCCCATAATAACCCCCACACCTCTGATCTTTACAAACTTACAAGATCACTCAGAATTGGAGGATATAGACCCATCATTATGGGAAAAGCGGGACTATGATACAGGATTCATTGACTGCACACCATACAAAGCAGCCATCAAAGAGGGCAGTACACCTGTATATCAGAAACAATACCCACTGTCAAAAGAGAAACTTGATGGACTTAGGCCAATGATAGAAGAATTCCTACAAAAGGGAATCCTGGAAGAGGTGATTTCACCCTACAGCACGCCCGTGAATCCAGTGACAAAGGCAGATGGTACTACCTGCTTTGTACAGGATTTAAGGGCAATAAATAATATCATTGTGCCTATTGCTCCTATTGTCCCAGATGTCACCTCACTTCTTTCTGCAATTCCTGCAGATGCTGTCTATTTCAGTGTGATAGATCTGAAGAATGCTTTCTTTTCTATCCCAGTTGATAAGGTAACCAGACTACTTTTTGCTTTTTCCTTTGATGGACGCCAACTGACCTGGTGCAGAATGCCCCAGGGATATGCTGATTCACCTGTAGTGTACAGCATAGTCCTCCAAGCCACGTTAAAACCATGGTACCCCCCCCCCCCCCCCCCCCAAGGTTCTGTGCTGCTGCAATATGTCGATGATATGTTACTGTGTAGCATGTCAGCGGAGGCCAGCATTCAGGATGGTTTATCACTGTTAAAATGGTTGTCAGGATGTGGTCACAAAGTGACACTTAAGAAAATGCAATGGTGTAAAATGCAGGTTGAATACTTGGGCTTTGTCCTCACAAAAGGTGAAAGGAGAATCAGCGCAGAAAGAGTCCAGTCTATTGCGGGTTTGGTCACCCCGCACACCAAGAAAGAAATGTTATCTTTCCTTGGTATGATAAACTACTGTAGACAATGGATTCCTGATTGCTCCTACTATGACAATGTCTTGAGGCAAGTCACTCTGGATGCAAATCCAGATTTGATTAAATGGTCTTCTGAAATGTACAATGCATTTGATTATCTGAAATGTTCACTCATGTCGAGTCCAGGGCTGGGCCTCCCTGACTATAATATGCCCTTCCACATGGTTGCACGCCAAAATTGTAAAACCATGGCGGGGGTACTGACACAAGAACACAGAGGCAAGATGCGTCCTTGTGCGTTTTTCTCAAAGGTTATGCCCCCCCTCTGTTCGGGGGATGCTGGCATGTCTGCGTTCCCTTGCAGCCTGTGCAATGATGGTAGAATTAGCAACTACTTTCACCCTGGGACATTTAACCTTCTTGCACACTACACATGATGTTGTAGGTTTACTCAGAGGTGTACATACACAACACATGTCAGCGCAAAGATTATCTGGATATGAGATCCTGTTGCTCAGTAACCCTTCACTCCAGATTAAATATGCATCCAACATTACAGGACCAGCACCTATTTTGAATGCATTACTAGGGCTGAAAGGAACAGAAGACGTCCTTCCTGACACACATGATTGCCTATAGGTGCTCAATCATGAGACTTATCAACTGTTCCCATACCTGATGCACCAGAAGTTTTTGTTGATGGATCATGCTCTCGCCCCACTGATACTATATTCTGTGCAGCATATGCTATTGTCATGCTGCCAGATATAGTCTTGGAAACAAACCCAATTCCCATCCAGTCTGCACAGGCAGCTGAACTCATTGCACTCACAAGGGCTTGCATACTACACACCAATAAACCTGTCACTATTTACACAGACAGCAGATATGCTCATGGTGTAGTATGGGATCATGGAATGATTTGGCAGAGGAGAGGATTGACTGCAGCAGATGGTAAGAGAATCTCACATGCACAGCTAGTCACGGATCTCTTGGCCGCAATCAGATTGCCTTAAGATCTCCATGGGCAAGACGCCCCCTGGTAGTGCAGGAAGGGGACTTGGACCTGATCAGAGAGGAGTATGTTACTAATCTGATCAAGGTCATCAGTAAAACTGAAGAAAAAGTTGCTTGTAAGTCTCCTTCTCTTTCACAGGAACTAACCCATCCATTCCGGGTAGGCGACCAGATGATGATCAAGATCTTAAAGAAGGGAAAGGAACCAGGAAGCTTCACCTACGGACCACCCACCGAGGTAGTCGCAATCACCAGAACAGCAGTCCTCACTGAACAGTCACCCACGTGGATCCACGCCACAAGGATTAAGTTGGTGAAGAAAAGAGGTACTAACGAGGGCAGACAGCCCTGACCTCCAACGAGGCCCAGAGGTACTAACGGAGGCAGACAGCCTTGACCTCGAAGAAGATACAGAAGGGGTACTAACGGAGGCAGACAGCCTTGACCCCCAACGAGATGACGCAGTCGGGAAATTCCTCAAGATGGCTGAGATGCAGTGCCTTAATAATTGCAATTTTGTGTCTCCTACTTACTGTCCCACGGCTGTGGAACAGACAGACATACCTGAAAGCGGAATGCAGGGGGGGAAGACAATCTGTGGAAGACAAAGGAGAACTTATGGCTGTACCTGGCCAAAACTCTGAAGTTAACTGACTTCTGTCTCCGAACCACTTTATCTGCATCTAACATTTTGGAGACATGTCTGGTAGCAGTCCCCACCCCAGTAGATGTATGGACGGGGCTCCTACGTTCCCAATGGAGTGACACAGATTTGGAGGATCATGATGTTAAATATGGATATGTAAATCCTTATCATGCTTGTTATGACTGTCCTACATATGAGACTCTGCAAAGTAATATGATAGAAATAATTACAGGTCTTGTTACAGCAGCAGAAATATGTTATAATTTCACCTGTGATGAGACACTATTGCCTCCCTGCATACAAGCAAAAATGCAGAACAAGAGTAAGCCAAATATTTGCGATAGAAATCTAGATAGTTGTAAAAAGATAGTATCAGGAAAGAATATGCAATGTAATATTACTAAACAGTACCATCCCTAGACAAACATGTACCTCTACCAACAGGATGGGTATTGGCCTGTGGAAATACTAGTCACACATATCTACCAGCCAATATTACAGAGGGACCCTGTACAATAGCTAGGTTGACATTAACAATGATACCACTACTCCCAGCAATGCAGACACGACACACTTCCCTACAGCTACCAGAAAATTGTGACTATAATGTGAATCTCCTCTCTAGATCAGAATATATGAGTTTAGGGATGTCTTTGATAGGAGTACCAGGTTTGGCCATATATAACCACAGGACAATATCAAAACTTGCCTGCTTTATGGTAAAACAAATAAATGTCACTAGTGCAATTCTGCAAGATATGCTGCTGGATATACAATCATATAAAAAAGCTATCTTGCAGAATAGGGCAACTATTGACTATTTATTGCTCCAACATGGTATAGGATGCTCAGCGTTCGCAGGGATGTGTTGTTTCAATTTATCAGATCACTCCCGTGGAATAAAAGATAAAATAGGCCAACTAGAAGAGATGATAAAACATATAAAACAAGATGTTGACCAAGGTTGGTGGGACTGGCTTTTTGGGTGGATACCTGACTTTGGTCAAATAAGGTATGTTTTAGGAGTGACACCCGCCGTGGTCGCTGCAATAGTGTGTCTCTGCTGTTGTCTACAGTGTGTTCCCTCCCTTCTTGCCATATGTAAAAATGTGGTCGAAAGAGGGGTACACTCAACATTCCTCTATACTCCGGTAGAGGTAGAAGAGGTAAACACAACCTTAACAAAGCCTGAGGATTATACTCCTGAAGGATATATGGAATACCTAAAGGCTTATAAGCAAACTAAGGGAGAACAGAGAAAGAACCATATAGTATAAGGTGTATATATATAAGGTTCTAAAGAGGGGATTGATGGGGTATAAGTAACTCCATTTTGTCTCTTTTAGCAATGTGTATTATGATTACATCTGGCCAGTACACTGTTTCAAGATTCCCTTTTTGTGGAATGTGAGAAACTTCCTGTGCGGTTTCAAGATACCCATACATTCCTTAGTTTGTAGTTTGAGCAGTCTTACCTTATAGGGTCATCTTGGCTCAACCATACTAAGCATGTATGTCTTTATACCTGATTGGTTAATGCTGTTACTATGAGTCATCTATTATGTTAATGCAGAGCTCATGTGTATTCATGCTATAGGTTAAAACAAATGCTAACATATGATTGGATGTAAAGGAAGTTCAACCCCCCTTTATCAACTGTTTGCAACTGTGAAAAAAACCAGAGTGAATTGGAACTAGACACGTATTTTGATGTTCAATCTGATTCATTATCCTGGTACCAGAAAAGGTTTAATCCAAGCTGATCACCGAGGTCTGGTGTCAGGGACACCATAGGTAAAGAGTCTAAATTGCCTTACAGTCAGTATTAGGGACGCGATAGGAGGTGACCTGCTCCCTGATCCTGTGGTCCTGGCCGAGCAGCGACCAAACATCTTCTGGCATCGCACGGCTGAGGGTTTCCCCCATCCTCAGCCGTGACAGATAGGTGGATGGCCCTGGGAAACCATGCTAACAGAGTCATCAAAAAGCAGAAGAGACTGCTGCATGACTTGGGGCTCAGACTGCTTGGCTGATTTGAAAGGGGGTGAGGTGAAAGACTGATGGACATCGGCTGCAGGTGCCAACTCTGATCTTTCAGCAAGAGACTGGGTGGGAGACAATGTGAAGGAACTGGAGGCACTGTCAGCAACCCAATCTACTATCACCTGTACTTGTTCTGGCCTCACAATTTGTAGAGCTGCATTAGGCCTGACCAAATACCGCTTCAGGTTCAGTCGCCTACTCGCACTTGAGGAAGGGGTTTCACTTGTGCGTGTAGCTGGCACAGATCGACCACGTCCTCTCCCTGCAACAGGAGCTCAACCAGCAGCACCACGCCCTGGGCCACGTCCCTTATTTGACGCTCTCCTCATATTTCTCAAATTTTGGATCTTGCCCTAAATGGGTGTTTAATTAACCCCTTAGGGACGCATGACGTACCGGTACGGCATGTTTCCCGAGTCCTTAAGGACCCATGACGTACCGGTACGTCATGGGTTTAAAACGCGATTGCGGCGTGGCGGGGGTTAAACTGAACAGGATGCCCGCTGAAATCATTTAGCGGGCATCCTGTCAAAATGCCGGGGGGGGGTCATGTGACCCCCCCCCCCCCGTATCGGCGATCGCCGCAAACCACAGGTCAATTCCGACCTGCGGTTTGCGGCTTTACCTGCGGTTGCGGCGGCTGTGCGGCGGTGCCATCGGGACCCCATGCGGCTGTAGGGGGGACCCGATGGCATGGAAGGCAGCGAGATGTCTAAGGAATGCATCGTGCTGCCTTCTGGTAAAGAGCCTGTGAGATCCAGCCCCAAATAAAGTAAAAAAAAATTGGTAAAACATAGGGGGGGGGGGGGGGGGAGGTATACATATTAGGTATCGTTGCGTCCGTATCGACCAGCTCTATAAACATATCACATGACCTAACCCCTCAGATGAACACCGTAAAAAATAAAAAATATTAACTGTGCTAAATAAACCATTTCTTTGTCACCTTACATCACAAAAAGTACAACAGCAAGCGATCAAAAAGGCGTTTGCCCACCAAAATAGTACCAATCTAACCGTCACCTCATCCCACAAAAAATGAGCCCCTACCTGAGACAATCGCCCAAAAAATTTAAAATCTATGGCTCAGAATATGGCGACACTAAAACATAATTTTTTTGGTTTTTTGTTTGAAAAAAGCTGTTATTGTGTAAAACTTACATAAATAAAAAAAAGTATACATATTTGGTATCGCCGCGTCCGTATAGACCGACTCTATAAAAATATCACATGACCTAACCCCTCAGATGAACACCGTAATTTTTTTTTTTTTAAAAACTGTGCTAAATAAACCATTTTTTGTCACCTTACATCACAAAAAGTGTAATAGCAAGCGATCAAAAAGTCACACGAACCCCAAAATAGTGCCAATAAAACCGTCATCTCATCCTGCAAAAATCATACCCTACCCAAGATAATCGCCCAAAAACTACAAAAATTATGGCTCTCAGACTATGGAAACCCTAAAACATGATTTTTTTGCTTCAAAAATAAAATCGTTGTGTAAAACTTACATAAATAAAAAAAAAAGTATACATATTAGGTATCGCCGCATCCGTGACAACCTGGTCTATAAAAATATCACATGACCTGTCAGATGAATGTTGTAAATAACAAAAAAAATTAAACGGTGCCAAAACAGCTATTTCTTGTTATCTTGCCTCACAAAAAGTGTAATATAGAGCAACCAAAAATCATATGTACCCTAAACTAGTACCAACAATACTGCCACCCTATCCCGTAGTTTCTAAAATGGTGCCACTTTTTTGGAGTTTCTACTCTAGGGGTGCATCAGGGGGGCTTCAAATGGGACATGGTGTCAAAAAAAACAGTCCAGCAAAACCTGCCTTCCAAAAACCGTATGGCATTCCTTTCCTTCTGCGCCCTGCCGTGTGCCCGTACAGCGGTTTACGACCACATATGGGGTGTTTTTGTAAACGACAGAATCAGAACCATAAATATTGAGTTTGGTTTGGGCCCCTTTGCGCACCTAGGCTGCAAAAAAGTGTCACACATGTGGTATCGCTGTACTCAGGAGAGGTAGGGCAATGCGTTTTGGGGTGTATTTTTACATATACCCATGCTGGGTGAGATAAATATCTCAGTAAAAGACAACTTTTCCCATTTTTTTTATACAAAGTTGTCATTTTACAGAGATATTTCTCTCACCCAGCATGGGTATATGTAAAAATACACTCCAAAACGCATTGCCCTACTTCTCATGAGTACGGCAATACCATATGTGTGACACTTTTTTGCAGCCAAGGTGCGCAAAGGGGCCCAAATTCAATTGAGTATCTTTACGATTTCACAGGGCATTTTCTACGCATTTGGATTCCAGACTTCTTCTCACGCTTTAGGGCCCCTAAAATGCCAGGGCAGTATAAATACCCCACATGTGACCCCATTTTGGAAAGAAGACACCCCAAGGTATTCCGTGAGGGGCATGGCGAGTTCATAGAAGATTTTTTTTTTTTGGCACAAGTTTTTGCTTATTCTCACAAAGTCTCCCTTTCCGCTAACTTTCATGGACTCAATATGCCCCTCAGCGAATACCTTGGGGTGTCTTCTTTCCAAAATGGGGTCATTTGTGGGGTGTTTGTACTGCCCTGGCATTTGAGGGTCTCCACAATCATTACATGTATGGCCAGCATTAGGAGTTTCTGCTATTCTCCTTATATTGAGCATACGGGTAATGATATTTTTTTTTTTCCGTTCAGCCTCTGGACTGAAAGAAAAAATGAACGGCACAGATTTCTTCATTCGCATCGATCAATATGGATGAAAAAATATCTGGCAAAAAATGTGCAAAAAAAAAAAAAAAGGAGGGGAAAGGCGTCTGCCAGGACATAGGAGCTCCGCCCAACATCCAAACCCACTCAGCCTGTATGCCCTGGCAAACCCGATTTCTCCATTCACATCAATCGATGTGGATGAATAAATCATTGCCGGATTTTTTTTTTTATATACAAAGTGTTTGCCAAAGCATATGAACATCGCCCCTCAGCTCATAAGCCTCGGCAAACGTATCTTTTTTACTGCAGAGGAGAAATCTCGTCTTGCAGTGCCGCATACACCGACTTTTGTGTAATCTGACAGCAGCGCAATGCTTCTGTCAGAATGCACATCAGTGCTGCAGCTGGTTCATCGGTTGGTCCACCTAGAAGGTAAAAAATAAAAAACAGGCCGCAACGCAAGAAATTTATTAACATTAACTTTATATAACATTTGAAACAGAACATTAACTTTTATAAACTTTATTGAACTTTTGGAACATTAACTTTTTTGCTTACCTGTGATTTATTTTATTTTTTAACCTTTATAGGACAAACCTCTCCTTCCCCATGGGACAATGTGCAAAGCACAAATCGCCCAGAGATGTGGCGAAGTACATTATGCACTTTGTCGCAGGTGAAAGGAGAGGTTTGCAGCAGCTCTGTATGAAAGGGCCCTAAGACCTCTGTGTGCCTGTCCTGTGTCTCGCAATCCCTAAGCATAGGGCAGGGTGGTCAGGGCAGTCAGGACAGAAATAGCGGATGTCATGCCTTATTCCACTCCTGCTACAGACACGAGATCTATTTCGGGGTGGCGCTTGGTTTGAGGTACCAGCAATATTGGGGAAATGTCGCTCGTGTAGACGGCTCACTACACTGGTGGTTGGGGCCACGGAACCTCCTGGATAAAGGAGGTTCTCGATGATCTCTTCCTGAAATTTGAGGAAGGATCCTGTTCTCCCAGCCTTACTGTAGAGAACAAACTATTGTACATAGCCAATTGAATTAGGTATACAGACACCTTCTTATACCAGCGTCTGGTCCTGCGGGAGAGTAAATAAGGTGCCAACATCTGGTCATTGAAGTCCACCCCTCCCATGAGCAAATTATAGTTGTGGACACAGAGGGGCTTTTCAATGACTCCAGTTGCTCGTTCAATTTGGATTGTCGTGTCTGCGTGAATGGAGGAGAGCATGTAAACGTCACGCTTGTCTCTCCATTTCACAGCGAGCAGTTCTTCGTTACACAAGGCAGCCCTGTCCCCCCTTGCAAGACGGATGGTACCGAGCCGTTGGGGGAAGCCCCGGCAACTAGGTCGCACGGTGCCACAGAAGCCAATCTGTTCTAGAAACAAATGCCTGAAGAGGGGCACACTTGTGTAGAAATTGTCCACATAAAGGTGGTACCCCTTGCCAAATAAGGGTGACACCAAGTCCCAGACTGTCTTCCCACTGCTCCCCAGGTAGTCAGGGCTCCAGGGTCTGATCTTTACCCTCATAGACACAAAATTTGTGTGTATAGCCTGTGGCCCTTTCACAGAGCTTATACAATTTGACCCCATACTGGGCGCGCTTGCTTGGGATGTATTGTTTGAAGCCAAGGCGCCCGGTAAAATGTTTCAGGGACTCGTCTATGCAGATTTTTTGCTCAGGGGTATACAAATCTGCAAATTTGGTGTTAAAGTGGTCTATGAGGGGCCGAATTTTGTGGAGCCAGTCAAAAGCTGGGTGGCCTCTGGGACGAGAGGTGCTATTATCACAAAAATGCAGGAAACGCAGGATGGTCTCAAATCGTGTCCTGGACATGGCAGCAGAGAACATGGGCATGGGATGAATTGGGTTTGTGGACCAATATGACCGCAATTCATGCTTTTTTGTCAGGCCCATGTTGAGGAGAAGGCCCAGAAAAGTTTTAAATTCGGAAACTTGGATGGGTTTCCACCGGAAAGATTGGGCATAAAAGCTTCCCGGGTTGGCGGCTATAAATTGAGTGGCATACCGGTTTGTTTCTGCCACGACTAAGTCCAAGAGCTCCGCAGTGAAGAACAGCTCAGAAAACCCCAGTGCCGATCCGATCTGAGCTGTCTCAACCCGAACTCCAGACTGGGCGGTGAAAGGGGGAACTACTGGTGCGGCTGAAGATGGGGGCTGCCAATCAGGGTTTGACAGCACCTCAGGGACTCTAGGGGCTCTACGGGCCTGTCTGTGCGGTGGCTGCGACGGGGGAACTACTGCACGTGCCACCGTACCAGCTTCAACTGCCCTTCTGGTGCTCGCCACTTCACCATGTTCTACGGCAGTGCTGGTACTAGGTCCAGGATGGGCTGCGCTGCTGGTGTATGCCTCACCACGTAATCCGACAGCGCCAGCCCCACTCTGCTGCCCTTGAAGCGGATCCTGCGCAACCTGTGGTCTAGCAACACGGAGCCGGGTATGCCTGGTGGTATCAGGGACCTCAACCTCATCGTCCGAACTTTGGGTCAGACTGCCACTGCTTTCTACAGGTTCGTATTCTGACCCGCTGGATTCGTCAGATGAGGGTTCCCATTCCTCATCCGACTGGGTCAGAAGCCTGTAGGCCTCTTCAGAAGAATACCCCTTACTTGCCATTTGGTCAACTAAATTTAGGGGGTATTCCCTGAGACTACCCAAGAAAAAAAGCAAGCCTGTCTTACAAATGGGAGTCTAGCGAAGTACAGGAAGCCGCTGCGATTGATAGAAAAATATCAAAACTGATTTTTTTTATCGCCGCAGCGCTTGTGTAGTGATTGTGCAGTGATAAAAGAATAATAATTATTTTGTCACTGCGGCGGGCGGGGGCGTGGATGAACGCACGTGTGGGCGACCGATCAGGCCTGATCGGGCAAACACTGCGTTTTGGGTGGAGGACGAGCTAAGGTGACACTAATACTATTATAGATCTGACTGTGATCAGTTCTGATCACTTACAGATACTATAAAGTACCAATGCTGATTAGCGATACGCTAATCAGCGAATCAGTGACTGCGGTGCGGTGGGCTGGGCGCTAACTGAAGCTAACTACCAAAGGGGCCTAAACTAATCTAAACCTAACAGTCAATACTGGATAAAAAAAAAATGTGACAGTTTACACTGATCACTTTTTTCCCTTTTACTAGTGATTGAGAGGGGTGATCAAGGGGTTAATTGGGGTGATGGGGGGGTGATCTGGGGCTAAATGTGTTGTGCTTGGTGTACTCACAGTGATCTGTGCTCTCTGCTGGGACCAACCGACGAAAAGGAACCCGCAGAGAGCACCGAAGCCATTTAACACATTATATTTATAAATATAATGTGTTAAATGGCTTGTGATTTGATTTTTTTAAAAGTCACCAACCTGCCAGCGCTGATCATTGGCTGGCAGGCTGGTGACGAACTTCTCCTGCAACTTTTCCCGGCCCGCACTGCGCATGTGCGGGCCGGCTATGCGCGTAATGACTCGCCGATGCGTCTACGAGGAACAAACCGACCGCCCGCAGGACCCATCCCTGCGTTAGGCGGTCGGGAGGTGGTTAATAGCAGTATAGAACCACAGTATGTAAAGTGTGTATCTCATACGTACAGATCCAGACTAGGCCGCAATTTACGTTTTTTGCCCAAAATGGTTGTTTTTCAAATAACAGAATAGAACCACAGTATCTAAAGTGTGTATCTCACCCGTACAGATGCAGACTAGGCCGCAATTAAAGTTTTTTTCCCAAAATGGGTGTTTGTTTAATAACAGAATATGACAGCAATATATAACCCTTGAATTTCACACGTGCTGATGCAGCAAGGGCTGTAAAAATTGTGTATTTTGCCCAAAAAGGGTGTTTTATTAATAGAAGAAAATAACCACAGTATCTAAAGTGTGTATCTCGCACATACAGATCCAGACTAGGCAGCAATTTAATTTTTTTGCCCAAAATGGCTGTTTTTTAAATAACTGAATAGAACCACAGTATGTAAAGGGTGTATCTCACACGTACATATGCAGACTAAGCCGCAATTAAAGTTTTTTGCCCAAAATGGGTGTTTGTTTAATAACAGAATATGACAGCAGTATATAACCCTTGCATTTCACATTTGCTGATGCAGCAAGGGCTGTAAAATTGTGTATTTTGCCCAAAAAGTGTGTTTTATTAATAGAAGAATATGACTACAGTATCTAAAGTGTGTATCTCACCCGTACAGATGCAGACTAGGCCGCAATTAAAGTTTTTTGCCCAGAATGGGTGTTTATTTAATAGCAGAATATGACAGCAGTATATAACCCTTGAATTTCACACGTGCTGATGCAGCAAGGGCTGTAAAATTGTGTATTTTGCCAAAAAAGGGTGTTTTTAAAAACCCAGAAAATTATGGCTGTATTTCTAGCTTAAATTGCACACTGACTAATCCTGCAAAGGCAACAGATGTTGTATATTGCCAAAAAAGGGTGTTTTTTCAAAGCCAGAAAATTATAAAAAAAAATTAAAACTTGTTTTTAACAATCACAGATGCAGCAAGGGCTACAATAATAAGTATTTTGCAAAAAAAAGGGTGGTTTTTTAATAACAGAATATGAAAGCTGTATATAACGATTGAATTTCACACGTACAGATGCAGCAAGGGCTGTAAAATAGTGTATTTTGCACAAAAAGGGTGTTTTTAAAAACCCAGAAAATTATGGCTGTATTTCTAGCTTAAATTGCACACTGACTAATCATGCAAACGCACCAGATGTTGGATATTGCCAAAAATTTGTGTTTTTTCAAAGCCAGAAAATTATAGAATTTTTTAAAACTTGTTTTTAACAATCAGAATACGGTATCTGTGGATCACTACAGCTGGGTAATGGATTCAAGGTGCTCTTGGTTTATGTGACCCACCCAGTCACAGAAAGAAATTGCAAAAATATATAAAGGCTAAACCAGGCACTCAAACATGGAGTAAATTGATCAAACTATTTATTTAAGGGAAGATTCCCACAATAGTAATAGAATATAACAATAAAATATACCATTAAAATACAAATACAATAAAATCACTTAAATTCACTAAAAGACACTGATCAAATAGCAGCAATGGTATTCTAAAATGGCAAATGCGGCTTAAATTTTAAATACTGCGGTCATTGTTCCAGTCTAGGAAAAACGCAATTCCGTGCTTTGTAACAAAGTCTTATGAACATTCGTCGGTTTTGAATCGGTAATAACAAAGTCCACTGAGGAAGGGGCCATTCAGAGAACCCCGAAACGCGTATGGTTAAACACCTTGTACCGGCATGCTGGAACAGTAGCTCCCCTGGACTTTTGAAGCTAAATAGCTGTGATTCAGAGCAACGAACACCGGAGGAATCCCTGCAAACAAAGCCACAAACACAGTTTTCGTGAGCGGATATCCAGGTGACATCGTGCCCACAGCGCATCTCTTCAGGCTCGGACGCAGGATAAGGACATACCGGCCAGGTAAAACAAAGCAACACAGTTGCTCAATTAGGTGGGACGCCACCGTTGTGCACAATTGCACTTTGTTATTACCGATTCAAAACCGACGAATGTTCATAAGACTTTGTTACAAAGCACGGAATTGCGTTTTTCCTAGACTGGAACAATGACCGCAGTATTTAAAATTTAAGCCGCATTTGCCATTTTAGAATACCATTGCTGCTATTTGATCAGTGTCTTTTAGTGAATTTAAGTGATTTTATTGTATTTGTATTTTAATAGTATATTTTATTGTTATATTCTATTACTATTGTGGGAATCTTCCCTTAAATAAATAGTTTGATCAATTTACTCCATGTTTGAGTGCCTGGTTTAGCCTTTATTTATTGTTTTTAACAATCACAGATGCAGCAAGGGCTGCAATAATAAGTATTTTGCAAAAAAATTGTATTTTTTACTAACAGAATATGAAAGCTGTATATAACGATTGAATTTCACACGTGCAGATGCAGCAAGGGCTGTAAAATATTGTATTTTGCACAAAAAGGGTGTTTTTAAAAACCCAGGAAATTATGGCTGTATTTCTAGCTTAAATTGCACACTGACTAATCCTGCAAAGGCACCAGATGTTGTATAATGCCAAAAAAGGGTGTTTTAAAAAAAAAACTGATTATTAATGCAGTATTTCAAGCTTGGATTTGAATGTCACAAAAGCACAGATGCAGTGCTGGTGCACTGAGCTTGCATAAAATGGCCGCTGCCGCCCACCTAAATAACAGATGGATAAAAGTAATTTTTTTCTGTCACTGGGCTCAGGACAGGGTAAAAAGATTGTGCACTTCACCCACACAACTAAATCTATGTAGATCACTGAGTTCAATTGGAGTTCTGATAACAGATTCTGTCCTATTCTCTCCCTCACAGCAGCAGCATCCTCTCCCTACACTAATCACAGCAGAGTGAAGTGCAGCGCTACGTGACTCCAGCTTATATAGAGGCTGGGTCACATGCTGCACTGGCCAATCACAGCCATGCCATTAGTAGGCATGGCTGTGATGGCTTCTAAGGTCACACCTTTCAAAAAGGGCCAAGAAATCGCGGAACAACGAACTGGAACCCGAACTTTTACTGAAATGTTTGGGTTCGGGGTCCAAAAATCCTAACGTTCTGTACGAACCCGAACTTTACAGTTCGGGTTCGCTCAACCCTAGTTATAAAGCCACCAGCAGCACTAAATACACGTTCAGACAAAATGCTGGCGGCAGGGCAGACCAGCACCTCCAAGGCGCAGAGCGCAAGTTCATGCCACACAGTAGTTGTATGGCACTGAGGGATCATTTAGGACGCTGACATGGTCTGCTATGTATTCCTTCACCATCTTCCAAAACTTTTCCCTCCTTGTACCACTAGGCCGCGCTTCAGGGTGAGGTTGCTGGCGGGGTGTCATGAAAGTGTCCCATGCCTTGTTGCCCTGCTTTGTTGGAACTGCTGTGTGTTCCCCTTGTCTCCCTTCCTCGGTTGCCTAAGGAAGTACGGGCTCTGCCGGCCGCATTGTCAGATGGAAAACTTTGGAGCAATCTCTCAACAAGTACCTTCTGGTATTACACCATTTTACTCGTCCTCTCCACCATAGGAATGAGAGATGAGAAGTTCTCTTTGTAGCGGTGGTCGAGAAGGGTGAACACCCAGTAATCCATGTTATCTAAAATGCGTATAACGCGTGGGTCACGGGAAAGGCAGCCTAACATGAAGTTAGCCATGTGTGCCAGAGTACCAACAGGCAAGACGTCGATGTCGACATCAGGATGACTCCCCACCTCCTCATCCTCCTCCTCTTCTGCCCATCCTTTCTGAGCATTAAAGTTCCATGGCTACTACCCTCTGTAGCAGAGACAACTGTCTTCAGCCCCTCTCCTCTTCATGGTACAATTTGCGATGAGAAGACGAACTGTGGGTGGTCTGACTATCACGCTGTGTAATGTCCTCCATCATTTCCTCGTCTGCCACATTCAGAGCGTCGTCCTTAATTGTGAGCAGTGATTGTTTGAGTAGACACAGCAGTGGGATGGTTACGCTGATAATAGCATTATCGCCACTAACCATCTGTGTGGATTCATCAAAGTTTATTAAAACCTCACAGAGGTCTGACATCAATGCCCACTCCTTGCTTGTTAATAGTAGCAGTTGACTCGAAAGGCGATGACCATGTTGCAGCTGGTATTCCACAACTGCCCTCTGATGCTCACAAAGCCTGGCCAATATGTAGAACGTAGAGTTCCAGCGTGTGCCTACGTCGCACAACAGTCGGTGAGCTGGAAGCCGCAAGTGCTGCTTCAGCGTTGACAGACCGGCTGAAGCTGTGGACAACTTGCGGAAATGGGCACACACGCGACGCGCCTTTACTAGTAGCTCTGGAAAATTGGGGTAGGTTTTGATAAACCGCTGATCCACTAAGTTTAAGACATGGGCTAGGCATGGGATGTGTGTCAGGTTGCCGAGCTCCAAAGCCACGGCCATTGTCAGACACAACCATGCCTGGTTGTAGGTTGAGTGCCAAGAGCCATAGCTGGGTCTGCTCCCTTATACCCTGCCACAGCTCTATGGCGGTGTGCTGTTTGTCCACTAAGCAGATCAGCTTTAGCATGGCCTGTTGACGCTTACCCACAGCAGTGCTACACTGCTTCCAGCTAGCGACTGATGTTCTGACTGCTGCTGGAGGTGGAAGTGCAGGAGGAGGCGGCGGAGGAGGAGAAGTGGGGGTTTGAGCCAGTAACATCCTGGGCGTGGGTAGCACCTGTGCCATCCCAGGGTAAGACTCACTCCCTGCCTCCACAACAATCACCCACTGCGCGGTCAGGGAAATGTAGCGTCCCTGGCCACCAGCACTTGTCCGTGGTTAAGTGGAACTTCCCAGTAACTGCATTGGTCAGGGCACGGGTGATGTTCTGGGACACATGCTGGTGTAAGGCATGCACGGCACACCATAAAAATAGTGGCAGCTGGGAACTGCGTACCGAGAGACAGCCGCCGAAATCAGGCTGCGGAAGGCCTCAGTGTCCACAAACCTAAATGGCAACATTTCAAGGGCCAGTAATTTGCGCATTTAGTGCTATGACCTGTGGGTGGGTGGGTGAGTATTTGCGCTTGCGTTCAAATGACTGTGTTATGAACATTTGGACGCTGCACTGGGACAGGGAAGTGGATGTTGTTGCTGATGGTTCATGCGAAGGTCCAGGTGCAGTGCGAGGGGCATCCAGGCCTGCGCCTTCGACAGGGGATTGGCCAACAGTGCGTAACACAGGGGAAGAGAAGGCAGTGGTGTGACCCGCAGACCCAGATTATGGACCCAGGCATTCGGCCCACTTATTAGGGTGCTTGGATGCCATGTGGCGGATCATGCTGGTGGTGGTGAGGTTGCTAGTGTTCATGCCCCGGCTCATTTTGGTATGGCACAGGTTGCAAACTACCACTCTTTTGTTGTCTACACTTTCCTCAGAAAAAGCGCCATACTGCGGAACACCTACTCTTGGCAAGGTAGATTTATGCATAGGGTGCTCGCTGTAACAGTTGCAGGCCGACTTCTCCCTTTTGCAACCCCACTGCCTCTTCCAGCCTGTATTGGTGCTGCGGATCCCTCCCCCTCTGTACTGCTGTCCTAGCTCAGCTTTTTACCTTCCCATAGTGGGTCAGTGACCTCCTCGTCCACCACCTCCTCTTCCACTTCCTCACTCTGCTCATCCTCCTGACTTGACCTAACCACAACCTCAGTGATTGACAACTGTCTCATCATCATCATCCACCTCGTGAACTAATGATTGCCGTTCACCACCGTCATCTTCTTGAGACTGTGAAGGCTCAAGAGGTTGGGAATCGGGGTACAATATCTCAGGTCCCTCTTCAAGCATGCTGGGCGCGAGGGCCAAATGTAATAGTGGCGCTGGAAAGAGCTCCTCGGAATATCTGAGTGTGGGATCACTCGTTTGGCAAGCCTCTCCATGGTGGGAGGAAGGATGATCAGAGTTAGGATTCGGTTGACCAGACTCTTGGCTACAGAGACTGGACTTTGTGGAAGAGAGGGTGGTGCTTAACTGACTGGAAGCATTAACTTCAGCAATCCAACCGACCAACTGTTCGCACTGGTCCGACTTGGACAGTGTTGTCCTGCGCTGCCCAGCTAAGTTGGACATGAAGCTGGGTACGGTGGATGTTTTTTTTTTTTTTCTGGTGCACTGGCAGCAGGCACTGTTTCATTGCGCCCAGGGCCACAGCCTCTGCGTGCATCATCAGCATCACGCCCACTTCCCCGTCCCTTAGTGCTCGCCTTCTTCATATAAATGGTTTTGTCACTAGATGCGGCGCGGATTGTTTTACAGTCCGCTAAAGACACAGTTTTCGGATGGAGGACAGTATGTCACAGAAACCCACAGAATATGGACACTATATTATGCCCAAATTATTGGGATCTGCAATACAGACACTGTTTTCTGATGTAGTACAGTATTGGTTACAGAACACTACAGATTATGGACACTATATTAGGCCCAGATTATTGAAATCTGAAATACAGACACTGTTTTATGATGTAGTACAGTATTGGTTACAGAACACCACAGATTATGGACACTATATAAAACGCAGATTATTGGATTTTGCAATACAGACACTGTTTTCTGATGTAGTACAGTATTGGTTACAGAACACCACAGATTATGGACATTATATTATGCCCAGATTATTGGAATTTGCAATATAAACACTGTTTTGGAATGCCTGACAGTATATGTCACAGAAACCCACAGAATATGGACACTATATTAGGACCAGATTATTGGAATTTGCAATATAAACACTGTTTTCTGATGTAATAAAGTATTGGTTACAAAACACAACAGATTATGGACACTATATTAGGCCCAATTTATTGGAATTTGCAATACAGACACTGTTTTCTGATGTCTTACAATATTGGTTACAGAACACCACAGAATATGGACACTATATTAGGTCCAGAGTATTAGAAGCTGCAATATAGACACTGTTTTCTGATGTAATACAGTATTGGTTACAGAACAACACAGATTATGGACACTATATTAGGTCCATATTATTGGAATCTGCAATACAGACACTCTTTTCTGATGTAGTACTTTATTGGTTACAGAACACCACAGATTATGGACACTATATTATGCCCAGATTATTGGAATTTGCTAAACAGACACAGTTTTCGGATGCAGGACAGTATATGTCACAGAAATCCACAGAATATGGACACTTTATTAGGCCCAGATTATTGGAATTTGCAATATGGACACAGTTTTCTGATGTAGTACAGTATTGGTTACAGAACACCACAGATTATGGACACTATATTAGGCCCAGATTATTGGAATCTGCAATACAGACACTGTTTTGGGATGCAGGACAGTATATGTTACAGAAACCCACAGATTATGGACACTATATTAGGCCCAGATTAGTAAAATTTGCCCTAAAGAAACAGTTTTCGGATGGCGTACTGTATATGTCACAGAAAACAACACCCTATGGACACTGTTTTGGGATGCAGGACAGTATATGTCACAGAAACCCACAGATTATGGACACTATATTAGGCCCAGATTAGTTAAATTTGCCCTAAAGAAACAGTTTTCGGATGGCGTACTGTATATGTCACAGAAAACAACACCCTATGGACACTGTTTTGGGATGCAGGACAGTATATGTCACAGAAACCCACAGATTATAGACACTATATTAGGCCCAGATTAGTTAAATTTACACTAAAGAAGCAGTTTTCGGATGGAGTACTTTATATGTCATGGATGTGTATTACACGCACACACTACAGAGACAGTAGATGAGGGTTGGCCCCTGATTATTTAAATTTACACTAAAGAAACAGTTTTCAGATGGAGTACTGTATCTGTCACGGATTTGTATTAAACACACACTATAGACAATACATGTGGCGCTGATTATTTGAATTTACGCAAAAAGACCCAGTCTGCGGATGATGTACAGTATATGTCACTAATAGGTATTAAAGAAAAATATCTTGCTGCTGTCAAACACACACACAGTAGTCCTTAAAAGGACTTTGGGGTCTTTGAAAAGCTTTAGGTAGTAAAAACAGCAAATTTCTCTCCCTGCACTATCTGTCCCTTCCTCAGCACAGATGTCCCTGAGACTGATCAATTTAGCGCAGGTAAAAATATATTGCTGCTCTAAAACACACACACATACACAGTAGTCTTTTAAAAGACTTTTGGGAATTTGAAAAGCTTTCTTAGAAAAATAACTGAATTTCACTCCTTTACACTGCCTTTCCCTTCCTACGCTCTGCTCTCCCTGACTAAGACTGATCCGAGCTCGTGTCATCGGGTGCTATATAGCACCCGATGATGCGTTCCGGCCAGCCAATCACTGTAATGCCAGCAGCCAACATGGCTACTGGCATTACAGTGAGTGCAGTACTTACCTGCACCTTTATTGGCTGCTTAAAACCCGCAAAACGTGTGGGGATGAGACACAAGCATGGCGCTCGAGCACATGCGGTATTTGGATGAGTACAGCCATGTGCCGACCATAGCGATGCTCGAGCCGAACCGGTATTCGGCCGAGCATGCTCGCTCATCACTAGTGGAAACATCACATATGAGGCAATGTTGGGGAACACTATTCTGCCTTTTCAGCTCAAGAAAGGCATGTTTTGCATGGTAAGAGTGACTGAAGTGCATACAAAGTTTCCTGGCCATTTTCAAGACGCGTTGCAGTTGGGTGGAAGACTTCAGGAACCAGGTTACAACCAGATTAAAGATGTGCGCCATGCACGGCGCATGGGTCAACCCTCCTTGATGCAGTGCACACAGAATGTTCTTCCTGTTATCAGTGACCATGGTTCTGAGCTTAAGTTGGCAAGGAGACAGCCAGCATTCAATTTCTTGGTTGATGACGAGGAGTTGTTCCTCCTCGGTGTGACTCCATTCGCCCAGGCTGGCCAGGTGCAGAACAGTTTGACACCACTGTGCTCTGCATAGGTGGTATTCTGGAGGACCACTCAGAACTATGCCTACAGTAGATGCTAAGGACAAGGTTGAGCATGAGGAGGCAAAGCAGGACATTGGGGCTGGAATCACAGCATGAGAATGCGGAGGCAGTATTGCCATCACCTGGCAAAGTTGCTAGTGTGCCTGGGCAGGAACTACATTTACCCAGTGGGCCATAAAGGACATGAATTGACCTAGACCGTAGTTATAGCTCCACATGTCGGTGCTGCCATGAGTTGTACCAGACACCAATCGGCTCAAGGATTGAGCCACCTTGTGTAGTGCCCTAGAGCAGGGAGTACTTTGACATTTGGACATTTGCCTATTTCCCTTATGCAAAGTTAAAACTTCTTACTTTATTTCACCTAAAAGTGTTAACTTGCACTGTTTAATACTGTGCTACTGCATTTTATATATATGTTGTGATATATATCCGGTTCATTATCACTGTATTTACATGGCTCTGTGGAAAGGGTTAATGAATACTGAGAGACTATTAGGGCTTTGATTGAGAAGCTGGTAATTTTCCACAGCTGCCATAGGGTTTAAAGAAGACCATGTTTTGGAGGGAAAAACTCAGGCTTATTTACCACCAAAAAGCAGATAGCCTGACCTTTTAAATGTCTGGTTTTAGCTTTGTTGTTATGTCAGAAAACTTGTTTTTGTCTGGAAAACCTTCTGTCTCATTGCCATATTGAGTATCATTGAAGCTCTAATGTAAGTCTATACCAGACGGGAGCTGAAACAATGTATTTGTTTGCTTCTCAACTCCACCCCTTCCACTGGAAGGTTCTAGTCAAGCAAAAACTATATATAAGGAGAGCAGTCAGAGCCCCTAGTTTGCTGCAGTTAGGGAACAGTGCTTGGAAGAGGAGACTCTGCCCGACTACTGAGTGACCAGAAGAAGACGCTGAGACTGGGATACGCTGCCACAGACCCTGGATCACCAGCCTTAGACCAGGGTACCAGCCTTCTGAAGAGAAAGAGAGATAGCTAGCTCAGTCCTTTCCTCAGCATCAAACCCTTCTTCTGCCAGGGAGGAGACTGGAGAAGCCAGCCCAATGCCTCACCTGTATTGTTTAGTACTTGAATTCCTCCAGTAAACAATCACCCTAGTTTACTACTCTCTGGACTTATTTCCCATTGGGGTGCACCATGCCTTACCATCCTTTCCAGAGAGCAGTAACACATAGTGACACCTCGACGGTATCCGGGGGACCCAGCGTAGCATTGGGGCCACCCCAAACCCAGCCACTGCAATTTGGCGTCACGAACAGGATCAGGTCCAGCACCAGCAGTTATTATGGATCCAGCTCCAGTGGTTCAAAACAGCCAGTGGCAACTACAGAAACACCCTAGCCCATATCTGAGGTGAACCAGCAACATATAAGCATCTGTATTGTAAGTGTTCCCCTTGTGAGGTCTGCCACAAGCAAGTGACTGTGCTAGTGAGACTGTGTCCTGCATTATTAGCTAGAAATGTGCTAGTGAGGTACTGGGTTACTGCCTCATAGTGCTACTATACTTTGCTGTCATGTCAGTAGATATGTCTGCCAGTTCTGCCGTTTCTAGCCCTTCGACCAACCTATAAGAAAAACTCTAATAAGGTGTACATAATACACTGGGGTCTAGTATAATATACTGGATTCAACCAAAGAAGAAAAACCAATATCCCCATTGAAAAATGAGAGAACACTCATATAAAATATGTGTAGTTTATTAACACAAAAAATAATAAATATAGAATAACACGAAGGCACAAGGTAAATGGGGATGGGACGCCCCGTGTAGCGGGACCGTGAACCCCCACCCTCACATATACCAGACTAACAAGGAAAAAGTGTCATAAAACACTAAGTGTAGAACCGCATATTAATGGGTGAACTGTAGATTCGCCCAGAGTAACATACAGTCAGGTCCATAAATATTAGCACATGGACACAATTCTAACATTTTTGGCTCTATACACCACCACAATGGATTTGAAATTAAAACAAACAAGATGTGCTCTAACTGCAGACTGACAGCTTTAATTTGAGGGTATTTACATCCAAATCAGGTGAACGGTTTAGGAATTACAACAGTTTGCATATGTGCATCCCACTTGTTAATTAACCAAAAGTAATGGGACAGAATAATAATCATAAATCAAACTTTCACTTTTTAATACTTGGTTGCAAATCCTTTGCAGTCAATTACAGCATGAAGTCTGGAACGCATAGACATCACCAGACGTTGGGTTTCATCACTGGTGATGCTCTGCCAGGCCTCTACTGCAACTGTCTTCTGAGGAAGGGGCGAGGAAAAGACCCCGAAACGCGTCTGGTTTCAAAAGACCCGCACATCAGCTGATGGACGTTTTTGACTTCAACTACTGGAATCGACTTCTTTTTACCCTGATGGATTCATATGGCATATAGCGAACATTTAAACCCTTGAAGTGACAGAGCTGCATTTAAAGACTCTCCTACTAAAGAACCTTTATACAGAGGGCTACACCGTTCACATTGCTCCTGTTGAATCATCATTAACAGGTACCAGCCGAATCTGACTCCATTAGCCACGTGGGACGCCACCGTGAGCTATAGCCAGACGGCATTTCGCAAGAGTGAATGTTCCTCCTTTTCGCATTGCCATACAGGGAATATTGATTAAATAATATCTAATCGACATTATTATTGCAAGTTCATATCGAATATTATATTCCAGTCTGGACATTTATCCGAAAGGAAAAAACTTGTTCCTATTCTTATTCGAACATTTATTTTCTTATGGTCGAAAATTATTTTCACATTGAACATATTGAACACATTATTATTGCAAGTTCATATCGAATACCATATTCCAGTCTGGACATTTATCCGAAAGGAAATAACTTGTTCCTATTTTTATTCGAACATTTATTTTCTTATGGTCGAAAATTATTTTCACATTGAACATATTGAATAGATATCGACTCCTTTTTTCTTCCAATCAGCATATTATTCAGGTTGCATACATTAATCTTTTGTATACCATCATTAATGCTTTTTATTTGAACGCTTTTTATTTGAACGCTTTTTATTCAAATAATTTTTATATTGTATTGTATATTTTTTAAGGTGTATTTTTAGTTTCTGATCTATATATCGGTGTAATAAATATAATTAATTTTGAATAGTCTGTATTGTGGTCCATTGGGAGAGTGCTCAGCCTTTCTATATACATGTCTTCAGTTCCTGCTTGTTCTTGGGGCATTTTCCCTTCAGTTTTGTCTCCAGCAAGTGAAATGCATGCTCAATCGGATTCAGGTCAGGTGATTGACTTGGCCATTGCATAACATTCCACTTCTTTCCCTTAAAAAACTCTTTGGTTAATTTTGCAGTATGCTTTGGGTCATTGTTCATCTGCACTGTGAAGTGCCGTCCAATGAGTTCTGAAGCATTTGGCTGAATATGAGCAGATAATATTGCCCCAAACACTTCAGAATTCATCCTGCTGCTTTTGTCAGCAGTCACATCATCAATAAA
Organism: Bufo bufo; assembly: GCF_905171765.1. Lineage (NCBI taxonomy): Eukaryota > Metazoa > Chordata > Amphibia > Anura > Bufonidae > Bufo > Bufo bufo. The sequence goes on along the minus strand of NC_053395.1, from coordinate 112,575,354 downwards.
TACAAGAGAACCTTTTCAATTGGCAGCCATACATGCCTACGCCATGACACTACCACCACCATGCTTCACTGATGAGGTGGTAAGCTTAGGTTCATGAGCAGTTCATTTCCTTCTCCATACTCTTCTCTTCCCATCACTCTGGTACAAGTTGATCTTGGTCTCATCTGTCCATAGGATGTTGTTCCAGAACTGTGAAGGCTTTTTTATATGTCGTTTGGCAAACTCTAATCTGGCCTTCCTGTTGTTGAGGCTCACCAATGGTTTCCATCTTGTGGTGAACCCTCTGTATTCACTCTGGTGAAGTCTTCTCTTGATTGTTGACTTTGACACACATACACCTACCTCCTGGAGAGTGTTCTTGATGTGGCCAACTGTTGTGAATGGTGTTTTGTGAAGGGTGTTCTTTGGATCTCATCTTGAGAGTTCACAGCTTCCAAATGCATATAGCACACTTGAAATGAACTCTGGACCTTTTATCTTCTCATTGTAATTGGGATAATGAGGGAATAACACACACCTGGCCATGGAACAGCTGAGAAGCCAATTGTCCCATTACTTTTGGTCCCTTAACAAGTGGGAGGCACATATGTAAACTGTTGTAATTCCTGCACCGTTCCCCTGATTTGGATGTAAATACCCTTAAATTAAAGCTGACAGTCTGCAGTTAAAGCACGTCTTGTTCGTTTAATTTCAAATCCATTGTGGTGGTGTATAGAGCCAAAAATGTTAGAATTGTGTCCATGTCCCAATATTTATGGACCTGACTGTATAAACATATGTATTGCACACATGTAAAAGATCAAGAAGGTCACACATAACAGACTTGCCCACCACTGGTAACATTAGTGGCCATCACGTGAATACAGACAGCCAAATCACTTCACTGAATACGGGTGAAACAAGAGTGGTATGTGTAAGCAATGACATAACAATAACATACTAGACATGTATAAAGTAAGACATAAATTACCCATGATATGCGGGAACACAGGGTGTATGACCAGAGCTGCACCTCGACGCGCGTTTTGCCGAGAAAGGCTTCGTCAGGAGGTTTCTAGCCCTTCTCCAACAATACCCTTTTCAGTAACATATTTTTTTGGTTCACCATGGTTACCCAAATATGGAGGAGAGTCTACAGGCTTCAAAGATTTTAGGGATCAGATGAGCGCCATGTACAACATAATTTCCCTTAATGATGACCAGAAAGTCCCTATATTGATTGGTCAATTGGAGGGAGCAGCCCTAAGGGAGGTTAAGTCATGGCCTAGTACTGAAAAGCGTACTGCTGACCAAATTTTAGACAGCCTTGCCAGCATATTTGACAGGCGCACATTATCAGAGTTAAAAATGCATTTCTTTAGCCGCAAACAAAGGATGGGTGAAAACCTGCAAGATTTTGCTCGAAGTCTCCAGTAAGCTCTGCGTACCATCCAGCACATGGGTCCACATGAGGTACTTAACCCAGTCCGGACTCTGAAAGACCAGTTTGTAGAGGCTGCCAGACTAGATGCTATAAAAACCCAGCTGAGAGTTCTTGCATTACAACATCATGATATGCCATTCCTTGAGCTTTCAATAAAGGTGCTGGGTTCTGATTCAGACCCAGGTTATAATTGTACCATTATGTCTGAACAAAGGAGCACACCAGTAGAGTCTAATATTAAGAAATGAAAATACCGAAGTTAACTTGAAGGAGTTGGTGTTACAGCTTGCAAAAAATGTTGAGGTGTTACAAAAAGAGGTACAGGGCATGAAACAAAGCTGTCAGCCTGATAGAGGTCCTTGGTACCCTAAAGGTAGACCGAGATATGTTTCTAATGGTAATCCTAGGAATTATGGTCGATTACCCACTGAACAGTTTAATGCCAGTGGCCAACCAATATGTCGTAAATGTCAAAAGGTTGGTCATGTGAAGCAGAAATGCAAGAAGTTAAACTATTGTCTCCTGGGGCAATGGACCAACCCTCGGGGGGAGACTGCCTGGGTCCAAACTTTTCTGCATATATTGGTAAATGTCCTACAATTACTGTTAGAATTAATGTTGTGTCCTGCCTTGCTTTAGTTTAGTGGACACTGGGTCACAAGTGACAGCTATGCAACTGCCATGCTATCAGCAGCATTGTGAGCTAGACCATCCTATCCATCCTACTCAGAGTAAGATAAATGTAATCACCAGAAATGGCCAGCCCATAGCATCCCAGGGATACTGGGAGCCCACTGTGCAAATTGGTAATACTGAATTATAGCGGCAAGGGTTAATAGTTGTGCACATGCATAATGAGGCTTTTCCCCCAGTTGTATTGGGAATGAATATTCCCATCTTAGCTGTGTGCAGGAAAAGGACCTGTGGTGACGTCACTCCGGTCATCACATGGTCTGTCACATGATCTTTTACCATGGTGATGGATCATGTGATGACCGGAGTGACGTCACCACAGGTCCTTTTCCTGCACACAGCTAAGATGAAGACAGAAGAGATGCCGGGCTGCGTGAGCAAGTGAATAAAGGTGAGTTAAATTTTTATTTATTTTTTTAACCCCTCCAGCGCTATTGTACTATGCATTCTGTATTCAGAATGCTATTATTTTCCCTTATAACCATGTTATAAGGGAAAATAATAATGATCGGGTCTCCATCCCGATCGTCTCCTAGCAACCGTGCGTGAAAATCGCACCGCATCCGCACTTGCTTGCGGATGCTTGCGATTTTCACGCAGCCCCATTCACTTCTATGGGGCCTGCTTTGCGTGGAAAACGCACAATATAGAGCATGCTGCTATTTTCACGCAACGCAGTGAGGCGTGAAAATCACAGCTCATGTGCACAGCCCCATAGAAATGAATGGGTCCAGATTCAGTGCGGGTGCAATGCGTTCCCCTCCCGCATTGCACCCGCACGGAATACTCGCCCGTGTGAACTCAGCCTAATGGTTGTATTGCTAGAATTGACGAATATAACGAATATAGCACTATATTCTCAATCTTCGTTATATTATAGCAATACAACCATTAGGAACCCAGCTCTAAGTTGAATTCGCAATGCGATTAATATATCCTGTATTAATCGCATTGCGATTACAACTTAGTCAAATTTGTGACACTGCAGCTTCAGAATGAATCTAAGATGGATGCTGTCCTTGCTTTTTGATAGGGAGTCTGGGAGGGAGGGTAGGCTGATTGGCTGGAATGTGTCTGCTGACTGTGAGGTACAGGGTCAAAGTTTGCTCAATGATGATGTATAGGGGGCGGACCGAACATCGCATATGTTCGCCCGCCGCGGCGAACGCGAACAAGCTATGTTCGCCGGCGAATAGTTCGGGACATCTCTATTGGGGGTCTGGTACCTGGTTAGTCTACTGTTGGGAGGGGAGAAATGTGACAGACTGAACAGTCACTGGGGCTGCTGGAGAGGCCTGAGGGCTAGCATCCTTCCTATGGACTATGGACCCAGAACTATGGAGACCCCCCCCCACCCTGGCTCATTATTCTAAAAAGGGAAAAATAGATAGTATCATTGTATCACAGGTGGTTGTTGTCTGCCTGTGAGTGATTACGTTATCCCATTGTGTTGATTAATTGTATCACATATGTGTGTTTTCTGCCTGTAACTGCATGTGATTAGTTTATGTAAAAACTGTCTCAGTCTTCCACAAGGTCCCTATGGGGAGTGTCACTTGCTGGAAAACCTGCATAAAAGGCTGGCATGTAGCTTCATTAAAGTGTCCTGTTCTACCCTTCATGAAGTCTGGGCTCATGTTTGGGGGATTGGAGAACTACACTCTGGGGATTGCTATAATCATTATACTCTCCAGAGTATAATCCCTAGCTCTTGTAAGAGCTTGTTCCTGCATTGCTCTCTGAAAGAAGAGAGGGTCACCCTCTGGAACCTGGAAACCTTGTCGTAGGTCCAGGGTGGGTAGAAGACAACGAGATCCCAACCAAGCTACGGCGGTTCGTGGGGTCAGCAGTGCTTACAGAGTTGAGCGGAGTGCTTGGACCCCTCGGGAAGCACTAGGGCCATCCATCAACGGAGGTACCCATTCGGGTGCCAGGAGATCCGTTACAATCACCCATAAAGACGCGTACCCTTTGCCTAGAATAGAAGAGTCCCTATCAGCCTTAGGCTCTGCAGCATTCTTCTCTAATTTAGATTTAACTATTGGGTAATGGCAGGTCCCCGTGTCACCCAAAAAAACGGGAAAAGACAGCTTTCATCACACATATGGGACTTTCTAAGTTTAATTATATGCCATTCGGCCTGTGTAATGCACCAACCACTTTCCAGCATCTCATGGAGTATTGCTTAGGTCACAAAAACTTTGAGACTGTGCTATTGTATCTGGATGATATTATTATATACTCTAAATCCTACGAATACAATTTACAACACCTGTTGCTATATTTACAAAACATGACCTCAAAGTAAAAACATTCAAGTGCCACTTATTGCAGTCTGAGGTGCACTACCTAGAGCATGTGGTCAGTGCTCAAGGAGTCCTCCCTGACCCCAATAAAATCGCTGCAGTTAAAATTTGGCCCGAACCTACCAATATCTATGAGATGAAGAAATTTCTAAGCGTTGCCGGATATTACAAGCGATTTATTCAAGATTTTACTAAGATTGCAGCTTCTTTGCTGGACTTGTTAAAAGGCCAGCCTAATAAAAAAAAAGGTTACAATAAGACGACTATTGTATGGATTGATGCTCAGGAAAAAGCTTTTAATGATCTGAAATGGAAACTTACCAAAGCCCCTATTCTTGCTTACCCAGACTATACTAAACCCTTCAGACTGTATACCGATGCATCCTTCAGACTGTATACCCTTTTTACAAATAATGCAGTAGATGTCACCTACAGTCCTATGTAACACCACAGATAACACAGTGATAACTCTCTGAGTACAGATAATGTAGAAGATGGGTGTGAGGCCCATGTAGATTTTCCTCAACGTCTTCATTCGGAGATAGAACCGCCATGATAACTTCTTTCAGCTACGTTTCGTCTCTGTAGAGTTTCACAGATTTTTTATTTTATTTCTTACTTTACTATCATCCTCAGATAACAGACCTCCCCTCCCCCCATAGTGCCCATAACTACAATGCCCTCTGTATCATTATAATATATACTGGCCCCTCTGTATTATGATTTCCCCCTCTGTATTATTATTATTAGTGATATTAACATTCTAATTACAATCCCATGTAAAATACATCACTCCCCATGCCTTCAGCTCCTCCAGCATACAGTCACATGTAAGATACAACCCCCCCCCCCCCGCCTTCAGCCCCTCCAGCATACAGTCCCATGTAAAATACATTACTCCCCAGCTTCAGCCCCTCCAACATACAGTCCCATGTAAAATACAAAACTCCCCCTGCCTTCAGCCCCTCGAGCATACAGCCCATGTAAATAATATCACCCTCCATCTCTTCGCCGCTGGCCTTAAGCCCCTCCAGCATACAGTCCCATAAGATACATCACTCCCCCTGCCTTCCAGCCCTTCTTGCAAAGTCCCATGTAAAATTCACCACTCTTCCTGCCTTCAGCCCCTGCAGCATAGTCCCATGTAAAATAATATCACCCCCTGCCTTCAGACCCTCCAGCACACAGTCCCATGTAAATAATACCACCCCCACTACCCTCTCTTTAGATCCCTCTAACTTACAGTCTCCAGTACAAGGATTATTCCTCCTCCATTCAGCCCCTGCAAAAAGCCCACCAAGTAAACATACCAGTCAATATTCTCCTCCACACACTGACCTGCAGCCTCTGCTCCTCTCTCCAACAATGTGCTCTGTAGAATCTCCTGCAAATATTGAGTCCCCGCCCCATTGATAATGAGACTCCGCCTCTTCCCCCGACATCATACCTCCTAGGAGCAACTTCATTCTAGTCACTACGGTTGCTCTACTGCCTCACAGGCTTCGGGCCACTAGCCTGAAGCTTATGAGGAAGAACGGAGGGGATGGGAGCCATAGACTCCCGTGGCCATCATTGAAGTGCTTTCTGCCTGGTGCCCTTGCAATTTTGAGCCCTGGGCAATGGCCCCCACGCCCCCCCCCCCCCCACGCTACGCCACTGAGTGCAGGACACACATGAACGAGTCATTGCATATGCCAGTCGATCACTTAGGCCTACTGAGAGGAGTGACTCTAATTATAGCTCTTTTAAACTAGAATTGCTCGCTTTGGTCTGGGCGGTTACAGAAAAATGTAGGGAATATTTGACTGCTACTGAATTTGTGGCCTATACAGACAACAACCTGATAGTTCATCTTTCCACTGCACATATAGGTGCCATAGAACAGCGCTGGGTCTCTAGATTAGCTAATTTTCAAATTTACCATCAAATACCATTCTGGCAAATGTAATATTAATGCAGATGCACTGTCGAGATTTTCAATAGGTGCACCAGCCAACCTGCCTGATGACTATTGGGAAGACGTTGAAATTCCAGCCTTTTTTGTCTTGGGGCTCAAGCAGGATACTATCACTGCCAGAGAGGCCAGTCAACAAAATCCCATCCATCCACAAGCAGCCATAATGGATTGGACCCAATTACAATGTGAAAGTACTACAGGAACTATGGACTGTGCTACAATCTGGTAAGACCCTTAAACCACATCAGAGAGAAACAGCCGACCCTGAGGTACTCAAACTGTTGAGACAGAGGAAACACCTCTTTGATGAGAAGGGTCAGCTCAAATGTCGCATTATTGATTCTCTGACACATGACTGTATTAAACAGATTGTGGTACCCAGACAGGATGCCCATCTGAATCTGGATGCATACCACAATCAATCAGGACATTTTGGGTGCCAGAAAACAGAGTCACTAATCAGACAGAGATTTTTTTGGGTTGGAATGAGAGATGACATAGAAAAATTGTGTCGTGAGTGTTCTATCTGTGCCATCAATAGGGATGACCAGCCCAGACAAAAAGCACCACTGCACCCAATTGAGAGTCATAGCCATTTGAGCTTGTTGCCTTGGACCATGCTAAATTAAGACCCAGCCGAGATGGGTATGTGTACACTCTAACAATCATTGACCATTATAGCAAGTATGCCATGGTGATACCAGTAAGAGACTTATCAGCGCAAACCACTGTGGATGTGTTTGAAAAGAGGTTTATTAAGGTCCACAGACCACCAGAAAAGATTCTGACTGACCAAGGCTCAGCATTTGAGTCACAATTATTCCAAGAAATGTGCACATTGTACAATATAAAAAAAAAAAACGTACGACTGCCCATCATCCAAAATGCAATGGTTTATGTGAAAAAATAAACCAATACATAATAAATCTATTATGTAAATTGCCAGAGTGTGCGAAAGCAAAATGGCTGACACGGGTATCTAAACTGACTTTGCTATATAACCATACACCACACTGTTCAACTAAACAAGAACCCTATACATTGATGTCTGGACATAAAAGTTGCTTGCGGGCCGACATATTGCTAAGTGTGCTAAATGACCATGATAACAACCCGTTACCACAAACTGACTGTTCAAAAGAGCAACTGAGGCACCTCAAACTGATCCAACAAATAACCAATGAAACAACCCAGGAGGCTCAACAAAAACAAATGGATGACTATAATGCCAAAGCTGAGGCTAAACCACTTTGTGTAAGAGATCACGTATGGTTACTAAAACAACACAGGTCAAACAAACTGGAAAATAGATAGGAATCTATGCCCTACAAGATCAAAGCCATACCAACTGCTGAAACCTATCAGATAAATAAACAGTGTGATAAGGACCTAAAAATTGTTCACCGTAATCAAATGAAGCTGTGTTTATCCAAGGAACTTGGGGAAGAAACCCCTACGTCTCAAGAAAATGTACCAACTGAAAATGTATTACCGGAAATTAAATTAAAACCAGTGAGACACTCTATATCTGGTTTTCAATTCTAGAATGGTGGATGGTACCAAAAATGTCATTACCTATGTCTAGTGTTCCTGATCTTTGTGGTTCCAGTGCCGAGGTCAGCAATAATGCTCTCTCTGATCCTGTGATCGACACACAATCCAGGAGATCTAAAAGAGCCACCAACGTTATCAAACCAGCCAGATAGCCAGATTAACTGTTCCATTCACATTTCTGTTATGTGATTTATGGGTCAGAACTAGTGTTGATCGAGCACCAAAGTGCTCGGGTGTTCGGGTCGAACACCTCGGGATGGTCGGGTGCTCGGCACAATGGAAGTCAATGGGAGAACCAGAGCATTTAACCAGGCACCCCTTGCTCTGAAGAGGGGAGGGTGTCTAGTTCATAAGAAAAGGTCAGAAATTGATGGAAACACCACCAAAATGGTTCGGGAACAGCATGGAGAGGATGCTTGGATGCATCTTGGACTCCCAGGTTGCTGCTGGGAACAATGTTGTCCGAGTAGTACACCACTTTTACAGACTTACAATAATATGCACAAAATCAAAGATAAAATCTATTTTAGACGGAGGAAAAATTGTTAGGAAACATTTTCCTGTATATTGTGAGACAGTGACAGATCTCACACAGGTTAGAGGCAAGAAAGGGGTGGATAGTGCGGCCCACACCCCTATTCCACCACAGGTGAGACCAGCTGGGGGTACTCAGGCGGGCATTGTCAGGAAGCAGGGGGTGTTACCCCTACTCGGGGACCGCGGGCACAGCGCAGGGCACGGGTTCCCCTTCAGCTCGGTAGAACACCTGGTGCCCGAGGTGTGGGTGCGCGAGTCTGGGGGCTCGCAATTCACCTCCCGCTTTTGGACCCAGTTTTGCCGTAGCCTTCATATCACTCGCAGCCTGTCTTCTGCCTATCATCCCCAGTCCAATGGGCAGACCGAAAGGACCAACCAAACCCTCGAGCAGTTCCTTCGCTGTTACACATCCCATCTGCAAGACGACTGGGTGAGCCATCTCCCCTTTGCGGAATTTACCTTCAACAATCAGCTTCATTCCTCCACCGGGCTCTCACCATTCTATGCCAACTACGGCTATCATCCCTCAACTCTCCCGGATCTCCCCCTTGATGTCCCAGTGCCTGAAGTGGCTCAACGGCTCCAGCTCCTACGAGAACTGAGGCGGACCCTAATGCAACAACTCCAGGCCGCTCAGCAGCGGCACAAGACGCAGGCAGACCGTAGACGCACAGAGTTCCCCAGATACAAAGACGGGGACAAGGTGTGGCTTTCCACACAGCACCTCAAGCTGTCCTGTCCCTCCCGAAAACTGGCACCCCGTTAATTTGGTCCCTTCGAGATTGTGAGTATGGTCAACAACGTTGCAGGCAAGCTCCGGTTGCCTACTTTCCTGGGAATCCACCCGGTATTCCACGTGTCCTTGTTGAAACCACACCATGCCAACCCGTTCCCGGGCCGGGCGCCTGCTCCACCACCTCCCATCCAGGTGAATAACGATGATGAGTACGAAGTCCAGGAGATCCTGGAGTATCTCGTCCACTGGAAGGGGTACGGTCCCGAGGAGCGTTCCTGGGAGCCCTCGGGGAATGTCCATGCGGCCGCCAAGGTGCGGGCCTTCTATCGGGCTCACCCCGAGAGGCCTTCCCAGGGTCGCGTCCGGAGGCCGCTCCTTGGTGGGGGGCTCTGTCAGGAAGTAGGGGGTGTTACCCCTACTCGGGGACCGCGGGCACGGCGCAGGGCACGGGTTCCCCTTCAGCTCGATAGAACACCTGGTGCCAGAGGTGCGGGTGTGCGAGTCACGCGGCGTGTGCGCATGCGCAGTATTCAGGCTGCGCGCGCATCCCCGGGAGCATAGCGTTCCTGCATTATCCGGCTGTCAGGTGTGAGCCTTGCTGGGGGAGGTTCCCAGTACACACCTTCCATTTTCCTCGCCTGCCATTGGTTCCCGGGGAGGGAGGCCTCCTGGTTGCCTTGGGGACCAGGGGGTGGTCCTACCTTCCCTGGCTATAAAGACCTGGCCTGAGCACTGGCTCATTGCTGAGTTATTCCACCTTATGGTGAACACCTAGCCTCCCTGCGGATCCTCCTATTTGCCTGTTGTTCCTTTGTATCCTTCCCGGTTACTGACCCTTGGACGGTCTTCCGCCTTTGAACCTTCGCTGCCTGCCTCGACCCAGATTGGACATTGACTACCCCTCTTGGATTATCCCTAAACTTGTACCGCGTTTCTAGGCTGTCAGCTGCTTACTGCCAGTGGGTTCCTCATCCCACTACTGGCTCCCTGGGACAGGCATAAAGCACCTCCCAGGGTGTCAGTAAGAGGGGAGTGTGCAAACAGAGGCCGGTTGAGGCTATGTGAGTGTGGTCTCAGCTGGGCAAGGCTGAGAGACCAGGAGGCTGGGAGATATTCTGACCGTGCTGCAGCCTGGGGATTGATGGACTATTGGGCTGAGAAAGCCGCACCTGAAATATTGTGTGAACTGTGATGTATACTGTAGGTGAGTCAGAGAGACACATCTTATGTTTTAGTTAGTGCCCAGATGGGCAGGCTTTTATTTTGTACTGTTTATGTTTGTGCTTTTGCCACAATAAAGCACAGTTTGGCCCCTAAATTCTGGTGTCCGTGAAGAAGTGTGTGGTTGCAATCCCTGAAAAAGAGCTTACCCCCCACAATATTTACTGGAATATAAAGTACAAGTGCTGCCAAAAATTACAAGGAAGAGGCACACCAATACAGCCTGTATATCACATAAAGGAGGGCCTCATTCATATTGTGGTACAATTGTTCAGGTAGTGGGACGCCTACATTCATAAAGCCTATGCACTAAGTGAAAGGGCTGCCAAAAATTACAAGGAACCGGCACTACAATACAACCTTTATTACACATAAAGGAGGGCATCATACACCCTTGAAAAATTATGATTGATGACCTGCTGGTGACCCTCAAAAACATTAGGAGCAAGGGCCTGCTGGGGACCCTCTAAAACATTACGGGCGAGGGCCTGCTGCTGAGCTGACCATCTAAAACATTAGGGGTGAGGGTCTGCTGCAGAGCTGACTCTCTAAAACATTAGGGGCGAGTGCCTGCTGCTGATCTGAGCATCGAATAAATTATGGGCGAGTGCCTGCTGCTGAGCTGACCATTGAACAAATTATGGGCGAGGGCCTGCTAGTGAGCTGACTCTATAAAACATTATGATTAAGTGCCTGCTGGTGAGCTGACCCTCTAAAAGATTGTAGTGAGGGCCTTCTGGTGAGCTGACCCTGTAAAACATTATATGCGAGGGCCTGCAGGTGAGCTGACCCTCTAAAAGATTGTAGGTGAGGGCTTGCTGGTGAGCTGACCCTGTAAAACATTATGGTTGAGGGCCTGCTGGTGAGCTGACCCTCTAAAACATGACATGCGAGGGCCTGCAGGTGAGCTGACCCTCTAAAAGATTGTAGGTGAGGGCCTGCTAGGGGGGCTGACCCTCTAAAACATTATATGCGAGGGCCTGCAGGTGAGCTGACCCTCTACAACATTAGAAGCGAGGGCAGATTAATAAGCATGTTGATATGATGGAAGGGGAGGAGGAGGATGAGAAAAGGAAGATTGAACCATATACCCTTTTTGGTGTTGGAAGGGGTGCATGGGAATACAGTGTATTTAGTACATTATAAAAACTCCTTTAAAGTGCCTTTATGTTCAGTCGCTTTCCTCTGGTGGAGTAGAGAAGTCAGGGGCAATCCAGGCCTTGTTAATTTTTATAAGAGTCAACCTGTCAGCATTTTTAGTTGACAGGTGGATGCGCTTATCAGTTATTACGCCCCCAGCAGCTGTTGTGCCTTTTCATAGGTAAATGCATTCATATCTAATTCATTATTGTCAAAATGGATGTTCATTGCCTTTAAGAGCCATGCTCGACTATAGTTACAATTTTGTATGTCTTGAGTAGGCCAAATTAAGGTCACACAAAGGTTTCTACTTCAGTGTTATTTTTCTCATGAATGTACCAGTCTGAGAAGAGGCCTCTCCTTGTCTACTTTTAAATTTATGACGGGAGGTAAAGATAAGCTCTGTGCAGCTGGTGATAATTACCTATACAATTAGGCATTTATTAATGAAGCAAAATATATAATATGTATGTATTCATTTAATGAGCCTTAGTTAGTCCTTAGCATAAGACAATCAGTAGGACATATATATATTTGTTTATATTATATTGTTATATGTTACGAAGACAACATGTATCCAGTATATTGTATATATTTCTCATTAGAAGAGTGTCTGTGAAGATGTGTGTTTTGTAACAATTAATCACATCTTTGGTATGACAGAGGAGGTACTGATATCTTTGTGAGAAAACAAGGGAATTTACGATCCACAAATAAACAGTGTGAGAAACACTAAGTGAGACGCCTAGAGGTCTGTCTCTAATTGCTACAAGTGTCAGAATTAATCCCTATGGCTTTGAATTAAAGCTTCTAAGGTCAAAATGTATATTCGGACTTATATAAGTTAACCCTTTATACTATGATGCAAATAGCTTATACAGCAGTGCCACCTATGTGTCAGTAGGTGACATTACAACAGTAGCAAAAATGCATTCTGGGTAGGGTTATGATGTCACATTTTATCAATGGTCACGCCCATCCGACAATGATTGGAAAGTTCCCAAACTAGGAAGGTGTGTCTAACTGATAAGTTTGGGATCATAAGCCATAGAGAGAAAGTAAGAGAAAGTAAGAGAAAGTGAGAAGGAAGGAGAAAGAAGGAAGGAGAGGAGAAGTTGAGGTCTATCAAGATGAAAGCCATGGTGAGATGTGCTATGATGGACCACCCAGCTTTCCTAGGAGCAGAAGTGAGATTCCTACTAGGACTTGGTAAGAGACACAGAAAATGATATTTCATTTTTTAAGACTAATTTGATAGTGTGGGTGAAATTATACCATCTAGATTGGCGAATAAATAAATGATTAAATTAATTGATCATCTCCATATTGAGATGTAGTCTTAGGATATTGTGACGCTTCATTCTACCTGCAGAAGAATCTAGACTCATAATCTAGCAAAACATTAAATAATTGCTTATATATATATATTGATAGAACATTCTTCGCCAAGCTAAGTGATGGATTCCCACAAGGAAGATTTGTTTCAAATCCTTCCCATTTAAGATCCTAGATCCCTGTTATTTGTCTTAATAGTCTTACCAAAAACTTATATATGTGAAAATAGTCCAGGATTGGGCGAAAGGATACAGTTATCTCTTCTAAGTTATATCCTTGAATGGATTTGCCCATCTTGAAGTCATGTGATGTGTAGTTGGTTAGAGGGGGGTGGAATGTATTCAGCATTCTATATTGATGTCTAGGATTAGACATGCCCATCCTGATATCATGAGGTTTTCTCTGAACAGAAGTAATGTATATAACTTATGTTCATATTTTGATATCCTAACCTAATAATAGCTTTGTTATAATGTGACGAGTTATTTCCACTCACATGTATTGTTAAGCTTGTAATGCTTTATATTAACGCTATATATATTCATTTGCATGTATCATTGTGTTTATTACTTATATATGTTTATAACCTTGTAACCAATAAATCTGCATATTTTTATAATACCTATGTATTATTGTATAATGTAGAACTACATTTTATCATTAACGTCATCTCACGTCAAAAAGAGCTTATTTATCTGAGGAAATAGTCGGACTCAGATGTGAATTGTATCAATTAGGTTGTCTACAATTCACCAGGTCATGATTTTAAGAATTTATGACAAATTTTATAAATTTAATTTTTTTATGATTAATTATTTTTATGACCATAATTAATAATTCTTAATTGAATTATTACCCACCGACACAGCACTAAATATCCGCTCTGACAAAACGCTAGCAGTAGGGCAGGCCAGCACCTCCAAGGCGTAGAGCACCAGTTTGTGCCACGTGTCCAGCTTGGACACCCAGTAGTTGTAAGGCACAGAGGGATCATTGAGGACGCTGACATGGTCTGCTACGTACTCCTTCACCATCTTCCAAAACTTTTCTCTCCTTGTGACACTAGGCCGCACATCAGGATGAAGGTGCTGGCGTGGTGTTATAAAACTGTCCCTGGCTTTGGAGAGTATTGCCTTGCCTCTGTTGGAACTTCTGTGTGTTCCCCTCATCTCCCCTCCTCGGTTGCCCAAGGAACTATGTACTCTGCTGCCAGCGTTGTCAGCTGGAAATTTTTGGAGTAATTTTTCCACAAGAACCTTCTGGTATTGCACCATTTTGCTCGTTCTCTCCACCACAAGAATGAGAGATGAGAAGTTCTCTTTGTAGCGGGGGTCGAGAAGGGTGAACAACCAGTAATCGGTTTTGTCCAAAATGCGTAAAACGCGTGGGTCACGGGAAAGGCAGCCTAACTTATACTCAGTCATGTGTGCTAGAGACACAACAGGCAAGACTTCGCTGTCGTCATCAGGAGGATGACTCTCAATCTCCTCATCCTCTTTCTCCTCTTCTGCCCATTCACGCTGAACAGATGAAATTAAACTTCCATGGATACTACCCTCTGTAGCGGACGCAACCGTCTCCTGCTCCTCCTTCTCCTCCTCCACTTCCTCATCCAATTTGTGCTGAGAAGACAAACTGAGAGTGGTCTGTGTAATGTCTTCCCCCATTTCCACCTCTTCCACATGCAAAGCGTTAATTGTGAGCAGCGAGCGTTTGAGTAGACACAGAAGTGGGATGGTGACACTGACAATAGCGTTATCGCCGCTCACCATCTGTGTTGATTCCCCAAAGTTTCTTAAAACATCACAGAGGTCAGACATCCATGCCCACTCCTCGCTTGTGAAGAGCAGAAGCTGACTGGATAGGCAACGACCATGTTGCAGCTGGTATTCCACTGCTGCTCACAAAGCCTGGCGAACATGTGGAACGTGGAGTTCCATCGCGTGCTCACGTCGCACAACAGTTGATGAGCTGGTAACTGTAAGTGCTGCTGCAGCGTTGACAGACCAGCAGAAGCTGTCGATGACTTGCGGAAATGGGCACACTCGCGGTGCACCTTCACCAGTAGCTCAGACAAATTGGGGTAGGTTTTGAGAAACCGCTGAACCACTAAGTTGAAGATGTTGGATAGGCATGGGATGTGTGTGAGCTTCCTGAGCTCCAAAACCGCCACCAAGTTACGGCCATTATCAGACACAACCATGTCTGGTTCTAGGTTGAGTGGACAGGGAAGTGGATGTGGTCGCTAAAGGTGCTTGCAAAGGTCCAGGTGCAGGGCAGGAGGCAGTGGTGGCCAGCACGTAACACAGGGGAAGAGGAGGCAGTGGTGTGACCCGCAGACACAGATTGTGGACCCAGGCGTTCGGCCCACCTATTACGTTGCTTTGATGCCATGTAGCGGATCATGCTGGTGGTGGTGAGGTTGCTAGTGTTCACGCCCCTGCTCATTTTTGTATGGCATAGGTTGCAAATTACAATTCTTTTGTCGCCCGCAGTTTCCTCAAAAAAGCGCCAGACTGAGGAACACCTACCCCTTGGCAAGGGAGATTTCCGCAAGGGTGTGCTCCGGGAAACAGTTGCAGGACTGTTTGGTGTGGCCCACCTTCTCCCCTTTGCCACCCTACTGCCTCTTTCAGCCTGTTTTGGTGCTGTGGATCCCTCCCCCTCTGTACTGCTGTCCTCGCTCAGCTTGCCACCTTCCCAGGTTGGGTCAGTGACTTCATCGTCCACCAGCTCCTCTTCTATTTCCTCACTCTGCTCATCCTCCTGACTTGTTGACCTAACAACAACCTCGGTTATTGTCAACTGTGTCTCATCCTCATCATCAACCTCTTGAGACTCTAATTACCGTTGACTTATTGGTGACTGTGTCTCATCATCATCATCCACCTTGTGAAACACTAATTGCCGTTCCCCACTGTCATCTTTTTGTGACTGTGGATGCTCAAGAGTTTGGGAATCAGGGCACAAGATCTCATGTCCCTCTTCAAGCGGGAATATCCGAGTGTGGGATCACTTGTTTGGCAAGACTCTCCATGGTAGGAGGAAGGAGGATCAGAGTTAGGATTGTGTTGACCAGACTCTTGGCTACTGAGACTGGACTTGGTGAAAGACAGGGTGATGCTTAACCGACTGGAAGCATTATTTGCTGCAATCCAAACGACCACCTGGTCGCACTGGTATGACTTTGAGAGCGTTGTCCTGAGCCGCCCTGCAAACTGGGACATGAAGCTAGGTATTGTGGATGATTGTTTTTCTTGTGCTCTGGCAGCAGGCACAGTTTCAACGCGCCCAGGGCCACAGCCTATGCGTGAACCATCAGTATTACGTCCACTTCCCTGTCCCTTATTGCTTCTTCATATTAAATGTTATATATGCTTGAAAGTATGTCACACGTACAGTAGCGTAGGATTTGTAAGTGTATGCGCAAAAAAATTTATTTGGGATGCGCACACGTAACACAGGAGAAATACCGCAGATAATGTCGCTGATGTCAGCAGCAGCTAATATAAAATTACAGGGAATGTTACAGGTATTTTGGATGTGGAAACGTTACACAGGAGATGTAGAGCAGCTAATGTCTCTGTCCGCAGCCGACACAGTCTACGGAAAAAGTACACTGGATGTCACTGATACTTTTGGGATGCGCACACGTTACACAGGAGAAATACCACAGATTATTTAGCTGATGTCAGCAGCGGCTAATATAATATTACAGGGAATGTCACAGTTATTTGGGTTGTGGAAACATTACACAGGAGATGTAGCGCAGCTAATGTCACTATGCGCAGCGGACACCGTCTATGGAAAAAGTACACTGGGTGTCACTGATATTTTTTGGATGTGCACACGTTACAAAGGAGATGTAGCGCAGCTAATGTCACTGTCGCAGAGGACACCGTCTACGGAAAAAGTACACTGGATGTGTCACACACACAGGGGGTGGGGTAGTGACCACTGTACTCCACCCTCACCCCTGTCCCTGCCTACTTGCCTCGCAAGTCCTAGTGACAAGGGACAACTGGTCGACAAACCCTTAGCTAGGATAGTGCAGGGAAGACAAACAACACATAAACAGAAAGGTCAAACAAGCCGCGTCAAAAACAAGAGAGCAGAAAAGGTACCGGAGGAGCAAGCAGAGAATCATCAGGACAAGCTGAAGTCAAACCAGGAGAGCATGTCAAGGCCAGAGGATGAGACGGACGGTAAATCGGAAGCTAAGCAGGAACAAACAAACCAGGTGAGTAACATGCAGGAAGGACCTCAATAACAGGCAATCTGTGGCCAGCAGATTGCCTGTTTAAATAGTGCACTAGTGGAGTCATGTGACGTGGCCAGCATCACATGACTCCTGAGTTCCAATGCAGCCCATACAGCCGAGCGCCGAGTGATCAGCTCGGCACTCAGCCCCAGTGTGGTTCCCACAGGAACGGGCGATGCCAGGTGCGCTGATGACGCGAGCGTGCCTCCGCCGTCCCCGCCTCCTGGAACCACACACAGAGCGCATCGTCCCAGTACCCCCCTTCCACGTGGGGCCCCCGGACCCAAGGCCCCAGGCGACAGCTTCTCAGGATGTTCTAAATGAAATTTTTTGACAAGCCTAGTGGCGAGAACATTCTTAGCTGGTACCAAGGACCTTTCCTCCGGTCCATAGCCTTTCCAGTGTACCAGATACTGTAAAGAGTTGCGGACTCGCCTAACATCCAAAATTTTTGAAATCACAAATTCCTAAATTATTAACCAGTACTGGCGGCGGAGCGGGCTGTGAAGGAAAAACAGGAGTAACATGTCTTTTTAGCGGAGATTTATGGAAGACATCATGGATGTGGAACGAATCAGGTAACCTTAATCTAAACGACACTGGATTGATTACCTCCGTAATCTCGTATGGACCTATAAAACAAGGTGAAAGCTTTTTGGAGGCCACCTTGAGAGGCACATTCTTAGAGGACAGCCACACCTGATCCCTAACCTGAAAATCCATCCCCCTAGAACGTCTCTTATTAGCTTTGATTTTTTGGATTATTTTGAGCCTTCTCTAGGTTCGACTGAACCCGGGCCCAAACTGTGCACAGTTCAGATGAAACCTTGTCCGCCTCAGGGTTAGACGAGGAGACAGATGACCCAGAATGAAAACTAGGATGGAAACCGTAGTTACAAAAGAATGGGGAGACACCAGCGGAGAAATTAACATGGTTGTTAATCACAAATTCTGCCAAAGGAAGGTATTTAACCCACAACTGTTGATCACCAGAGACATATGACCTGAGAAATTGTCCCACAGAATGATTAAGTCGCTCCATCTGCCCGTTACTCTCAGGATGATAGGCAGACGAGAAGGATAATGAGTTTCGGCACCTCTGACAGAAGGCTCTCCAAAATCTGGACACAAACTGGACACCCTTATCAGACACAATGTTCTCGGGTACACCGTGCAAACGTAAAATTTGTTGCACAAATACAGAGCCATAGAAAGCGCTCTATTCAAGAGACTGCAAAGCTTCCCAAAAATAGGGAACAAAGAATATTGCAAGCTCCAAGATCTAAGTGACCTCCTCATGGAGCTAGAGTTGGCAAAGACTGACCCACGTCTACCTTTAATAAGCTTCCTGGACACCGCTCATGGTGTAAACCAAGTGGTTTCTAAACTGCCATACGGCCTACAAGAGAAATGGGCACAACAGGGCTCAAGATACAAAAGAGACTATAATGAATCCTTTCCTCCATTCTGCAGATTCATTAGTGATCAAGCCTGGATGAGAAACGATCCCAGCTTGAGCTTCAGTGAACCCAACCTGCCTGCTTCATCTTCACCATCATCAAGGTATGATAACACAGCAGCTAAACGTAGAGACTTAAATAGAGCAATATCTGTTGAAAGGACAGACATCTTACCCTTTGCAATCTCACCTATTGATCAGGGTGTTGTGGAGGACAGAGATAAAGACCCTAATCGTCAGTGTCCTATTCACAAGAAGCCTCACCCTCTTAAGAAATGTTGTGGGCTTAGGGCAAAGACTTTACAGGAGTGCAGGGAGATTCTCCGAAAACTTGGCATATGCTACAAGTGCTGTGCTTCTTATAGCCATTTTGCTAAAGACTGTAAAGTTGTCATCAAGTGCACAGAATGCGGTAGCGACAGACATGTTACAGTCATGCATTCTACTCCACTTCCAGACAACCCACAACAGCTTCCTACCTCCACTCCCGTCTCAAATCATGGTGGGGAGCAACAAGGTCATGCTCCAACCAAAGATAATGTCCTTTCTTCATGTGCAGAAGTCTGTGGAGAAGGCAAGGACCACAAATGCTGTGCCAAGATATGCCTAGTCAAGATATACCCAAAGAGTCATCCTGAGAAAGCTGCTAGGATGTATGCCATAATAGATTAACAGAGCAACAGATCCCTGGTTAAGCCTAAATTCTTTGAGATCTTTGGCATAGAGGGTCACGCAACACCATATACTCTCAGAACCTGTTCTGGTCGTGTAGAGACTTTCGGCAGAAAGGTTGATGGGTTCATGGTCTCTCATATCAATGAGGGAGAGGGCATACCCCTACCAACGTTAGTAGAGTGCGACCAGATACCAGACAAAAGGGAAGAGATTTCCACTCCAGAAGCTGCGTATCAACATCCTCATTTAAGGCACTTTGTTGATGAGATTCCTGCAATGGACAAGAATGCTGAAATTTTAGTCCTGTTAGGAAGGGACATTCTCAGAGTTGGGCCTGACGACGCCCCTTATACACAAAGACATGACCTAGGCTGGGTAATAGTGGGCGATGTATGCTTTGAGAGGATGTGTACGTCATCTGAGATCCACTCCTTCAAGACTTACGTGTTGGGAAACGGACGTGCATCCCACTTCAAACTGTGCCCTCACCATTATGAAGTAAAGGAGAAGCTTCTTGACATCATCCAAGTACCTGATGTTACTCCTGTCCTTTGGGATGACAGCCTAGGTACCAGAGTGTTTTGTACTACAAGTGAGGACAACAAAATAGCCTTGTCAGTTGAAGACAGAGAATTCATCAAAATAATGGATAAGGAATTCTTTCTGGATGAGTCTAACATCTGGGTTGCAGCATTACCTCTTCGTGCTACAAGGGCCAAACTCCCAACCAATCGTGAACAGGCTTTATCCAGATTCAACTCACTTCAACAAACACTAAGGAACAGGCCTGAAATGAAAGACCATTTCATTGCCTTTATGAAAAGGATATTTGACAATGATCACGCTGAACCAGCGCCACCACTTCAAAGACACGATGAGTGCTGGTATCTGCCTTTCTTCGGAGTGTATCATCCACGTAAGACAAAACAAATCAGAATAGTATTTGACTCCAGTGGCAAGCATCAAGGTGTATACCTAAATGATGTTCTTCTCACTGGCCCGAATCTAACCAACAACCTTGTAGGTGTACTTATGAGATTTAGAAGAGAACCGGTTGCCATAACTGCTGATATTGAACAGATGTTTCATTGCTTCATTGTACACGAAGACCATAGGAACTTCCTAAGGTTTCTGTGGCACCGTAACAACATGGACAATGAGATTATTGAATACCCCATGAAAGTACATGTTTTCGGAAATAGTCCCTCATCCACTGTTGCAACATATGGTTTACAAAGGACTGTCATTGATGGAGAAAAGGAGTATGGCGCGAATGCTTGACACTTCGTTGAGAGAGACTTTTATGTTGACAATGGACTTAAGTCTTTACCTACAGATAAAGAAGCCATAGACCTCCTCCAAAGGACACAAGGTATGCTTTCTGAGGGTAACCTCAGACTACACAAAATTGCCTCAAATAGTGTTGCTGTTATGAAAGCCTTTAAACCTGGCGATCATGCCACAGGGTTTAAGGACTTAAATCTGGGAATGGACATGCCACCTATACAGAGAATAAAAGCAGGCTTCGTTCAGCTGTAGAACAAAAAAATGGCGCACCATAGGGTAATAACGTTTTAGATAGGTAATAAGTAGTATCTCCAAAAAATGGAGGCTCACCTGGTAGAGTTGTGCTAAATTAGGCACAACTCTAATGTAGATGTATGTCAGGTTGGCATAAGCCCCTCACGGCGGATGGTATGCAGCCCGGGATGAGTGCTTCTGTTCAGGGATGCCTGGAATCCCTCAGAAAGCCAGTAGTTCAATAGAGAAAAAGAATATCCCACGGCGCAAGAACCACCCACTAGTTGGAATAGAATGAGGGTTCTTTTTTATTAAGCAAGCGGTACAACGCGTTTCGGGGATATACCCTTTCTTCAGGTACAAATGACTTGCATCCTTGCAAGTCATTTGTACCTGAAGAAGGGGTATATCCCCGAAACGCGTTGTACCGCTTGCTTAATAAAAAAGAACCCTCATTCTATTCCAACTACTGGGTGGTTCTTGCGCCGTGGGATATTCTTTTTCTCTATTGACCTATACAGAGAAGTCCGGGCCTATGGTGGGACTTATTAAATTACACTTTCAGCTTTCAAGCCAGCTCTACAGACAAGCCATTTACCAAGCGTGGTGTTCTGTAAACAGCCTATACGATCCAATGGGATTTGTAGTTCCCATCACCATACAAGGTAAAGCCTTACTTAGACAGCTCTCAGAGTCTATTACAGATTGGGATGCTCCACTGCCATCTGACAAGCTTTCAAAGTGGGAGTTCTGGAAGCAATCTCTACACGCCTTAGATGGAATCCATATACCACGCTGCTACACCTCAGCTTTCCTTGCTACGAGCCGGAGAAAAGAGCATCACATCTTCTCAGACGCATCTACTGAGGCCATAGCGGCTGTTGCCTACCTCAAGGTCAGAGACTCTTCTAATCAAACCCACATAGGGTTTCTGTTTGGGAAAGCTAAGTTAGCACCTAAGCCTGAGCACACAATTCCTAGGCTTGAACTTTGTGGGACTGTGCTAGCTGTAGAAATCGCAGATTTCATATTACGCGAGCTAGACATTGAGATAGATGACACCAAATTCTACACAGACAGTAAGGTTGTTCTAGGCTACATATACAACAAGACTAAACATTTCTATGTCTATGTCAGACATAGAAATCAGGAAATCATCTAAACCAGAACAATGGCATTATGTCCCATCTAAAATTTATCCTGCAGATCATGCTACTAGGCCAGTGTCTGCAAGTGTATTTGCAAATTCTTCCTGGTTAACAAGTCCTCAATTCCTGCTGGATCACACAAAAGAGACCACGGATGACATCTTCAGTCCTCTAGAACCTGACAAGGATCCAGAGATTCGTCCTGAAGTTACAACCCTCGCCACCAGAACTGAACAAAGACTCGTCTTGGGCTGTCAACGTTTTAAACATTTTTCCAAGAGGATAAGGCTTGCACGCACCATTGTAAGGTTAGTCCATATCGTACACTGCTTTCACACACAGCCCACGGATGTTCAATGTCAAGGTTGGCATGCATGTCAAAAGCCTCTTTCGGCAAAGGACATTGCTAAAGGTGAAATGATCATAATACGCACAGTATGTCTTTGGCTCTGAATATGTCTTTGTATCCGTGACAAGAGGAACATTCCAAAAAAACTGTCCGAATGCTAATTTGAACC